>NC_087175.1:4310000-4312500 GCF_035594125.1 Scylla paramamosain | reverse complement strand
TACATAACGAAACATGAGGGAGGTAACACACACACACACACACACACACACACACACACACACACACACACACACACACACACACACACACACACACACACACCTGTGATCGGCAGGGAGTCTGGGTGGCTGACTGGCTGGGTGGAGGAGAGTGGAGGTGAGTGGAGAGACAACAGCTGGAGGAGGAGGAGGAGGAGGAGGAGGAGGAGGAGGAATTAGGAGAAAAAGAGGAAGGGATGAAGACGAAGAAAATGAAAGAAACTACAAGGAAAAGAGAACAGGGAGGAAAACAAGAAAAGAAAAGTTAGGTATAGAAAGAAAGACAAACACGAGAGAAAAGTAAAGGCGGAGAAAAAGAACAAGAAGTAGAAAGAGGGAACGAGGTGGAGGTGGAGGATGGAGTAGGAGGAGGAGGGGGCGGTATCCGGGAGAGGAGGAGGAGGAGGAGGAGGCAGCCACTCTCTCCACACCGTACTTCCGCAAGAACCAAAAGGGTGGTGGTGGTGGTGTTGGCGGGCTGGCTGGCTGGCTGGCTGGAGCGGCGGGCAATCATATAAGTTCTCACTTAAACACTTTTTACACCACTTTATAATCACTTGAGCCACTTAATACTTCCAGGAGCGATAGATGGATAGTGTAGCCCCCCACTGAGCACGCAAGCACCACGCCAGCACCTCTAGTCACAGCACTACAGCACCACTAACACGAGAGAACCCCTCAAGTACAGCGGGGTCTCGACACACACTACCTCACCCCGCTCTCTCCAGCTTACGACTGAGTAGTGGTGGTGGTGGTGGTGGTGGTAGCGGTAGCGGTGGTGGTGGTGGTGGTGGTGACTTCAATGCTGTATTCACTTGTGTTGGTGGTGGTGGTTGTGGTGGTGTTGCGTGTGTGTTTGTGGTGTTACTACTGCTACTGTTACTATTGCTACTATTACTATTTTGTTGTGGTGGTAGCAGTAATAGTAGTGGTAGTAGTGGTAGTAGTGGTAGTGGTGGTGGTGGTGGTGGTGACCCTGCATGAGTGTATTCAATGTATTTGACTATTATCATCACCACTACCACTACCACCACTACTACTAGTACTACGACTATTATTGCTACACTTGTCTGTACTGTTTTCAGCCATGTTGAGGCACGGTTTCTCTCCCCACAGCATGATGAAAGGGGTTATGATACCGCTTCCTAAAGGTCGTTGGGCAAATCTTAATACCAGTGAAAATTACAGAGCGATTACTCTTAGTAGTTTGATGAGTAAAATACTGGATAATATTGTATTGATGAGAGAAAGGGATAAACTATTGACCAATGATTTGCAGTTTGGGTTCAAAGAAGGAACATCCTCTACTATGTGTACAGCAATGGTGAGAGAAACTGTGTCTTATTATGTATCTAAAGGTACAACTGTTTATGGGTTTACTTTAGATGCAAGCAAGGCTTTCGACAGAGTTAATTATTGCAAATTATTTGATATTCTATTGAAACGTAATGTATGTCCTCTTATATGTAGATTATTGTTAAACATGTACGTAAATCAAAAACTAAGCGTAAGATGGAATGACTTACTGTCTAGTACATTTGAAGTGAGTAATGGAGTCAAACAAGGTGGTGTGATCTCT
Source organism: Scylla paramamosain (assembly GCF_035594125.1). NCBI lineage: Eukaryota > Metazoa > Arthropoda > Malacostraca > Decapoda > Portunidae > Scylla > Scylla paramamosain. The sequence continues at coordinate 4,310,882 of NC_087175.1, read as the reverse complement.
CCTATACTGTATTGTGTTTATGTAGACGGGTTACTCACGGAATTGCGAGACTCTGGCGTTGGCTGCTACATGGGTGGCACCTATGCAGGAGCCTTCGGGTTTGCTGATGACCTAAAAGGTCTAGCACCAAGTGTTTTTGCTCTCAAGAAGATGATAAGCATCTGTGTAGATTATGCATCGAGATATGACATTGTGTATAACGAAAAGAAAAGCAAATTAATAGTTTTCCACGGTAATAAAAGAAGTAATATAATTCCTAATGTAGAAATTAATGGTAAAACTATTGATATTATGGAGGAAATTGTACACCTGGGAAATGTTTTAGGAAGAAATATTTTTAAATGTGATACTTCTAAATGTGTGACTGATTTTTATCGACAATGTAATTCATTTTTATCCCGTTTTAAGGGTGGACTGTCACATGTAAGAAATACTTTGTTTTTTAAATATTGTTCTAGTTTTTATGGTAGTCAACTTTTAAATGTGTGTGATGGTAGCATGGAAGCGGTGTACCGAGCGTGGAGGGTTGCAGTGCGTCGAGTGTGGAAGCTGCCCTGGACCACACACTGTAGTCTGCTTCCTCACATTGCTAATGTTATGCCCCCAGAAATGTGGTTCGCAAAACGGGAGATTGCTTTTATAAACCAAATATTAACATCAGACAATATGGTTATAAGAACAATAGGAAGAATGGGGGTTTATGGAAGACATTCAATAATGGGCAGTAATGTAAGATATCTTTCATACAAATTTAATATGAATATTGGAGACATCAATAAGGTTTGGACGCAGCTGCAGTGTGACCAGTACGAACTTGCACGGACTGGTGCACAAATTCGTGAATTGTGTTTGATGAGGGATAGATGTGATACCACAATCTTA
>NC_087175.1:4292500-4305000 GCF_035594125.1 Scylla paramamosain | reverse complement strand
AAAGAAAGAAAGGATGAAAATGAAACCAACGAAAGGACTATAGTATAAGAGGAGGAGGAGGAGGAGGAGGAGGAGGAGGAGGAGGAGGAGGAGGAGGAGGAAACAAGTTGAGGAAGAGAACAGAATACATAAGAGAAACACGCACGAGAGAGAGAGAGAGAGAGAGAGAGAGAGAGAGAGAGAGAGAGAGAGAGAGAGAGAGAGAGAGAGAGAGAGAGAGAGAGAGAGAGAGATTGTGTAACTAGGATTAGAAGACAGTAGATAGACAGACAGACATAGACAGAACACACACACACACACACACACACACACACACACACACACACACACACACACACACACACACACACACACACTAATATTATCTTTCTGATGAAATGAAAAGTTGCCAAGATAAAGAAAGAGAGATAAGTAAGAAAATAAATAAATGAACCACAAAGCCGCAATCTCTCTCTCTCTCTCTCTCTCTCTCTCTCTCTCTCTCTCTCTCTCTCTCTCTCTCTCTCTCTCTCTCTCATGCTAGATATTATTAATTATTATTTCTTTTCAAAATAATAACATTACACTTTACTGTTTAATGATGATGATGATGATGATGATGATGATGATGAGGAGGAGGAGGAGGAGGAGGAAGAGAACGAGGAATATTTGAAGGCAAATAAAAGAAACAGGAAGAGATGTGAGTGTGTGTGTGTGTGTGTGTGTGTGTGTGTGTGTGTGTGTGTGTGTGTGTGTTTTATCAGTCAGGGCAGTATTTTCCTTCTTTCAACATCACTACCATCACTAACACCACACTTCCTTCACCACCACCACCACCACTACTAGCACCACCATCACAACCACCAACATCGTCACCACCACTACTTACGCCACCACTTCCTTCACCACCACCACCACCACCACCACCACAACTTGCAAGACACTGGATGATGTTGGGACAAACCTAATGCAGTATCTTACACATCAATAGATTTGTTATTATTATTTTTATTTTGTGGGATACTTTGTAAATCAATTCAAAGTGGAAATTGCGAGATACTAATTAGAAGATACATAAGTAATTGTTGTTTGTTTATTTTTGCTGTATTGAAGAAATTAACCAGAGAGAGAGAGAGAGAGAGAGAGAGAGAGAGAGAGAGAGAGAGAGAGAGAGAGAGAGAGAGAGAGAGAGAGAGAGAGAGAGAGGAAATAAAGAAGTAATTAGAAGATATGAGTCTCTTTATACACCTTTCTTTTATTTATTTTTAAATGTAATGAGAAAACCAACCTAAGAAAGTAAAGAATAAGAAACTAATTCATAACGTTGTTCAAAAGAGATAGAGGAATACAACAGCAGAGAGAGAGAGAGAGAGAGAGAGAGAGAGAGAGAGAGAGAGAGAGAGAGAGAGAGAGAGAGAGAGAGAGAGAGAGAGAGAGAGAGAGAGTCACTTCATTCATTTACTTGTGTATACAGAAACAAGTAATTTTTTTTTCTGAATCCTAATGAAATAGAATATATATATTTTTTAAACCCTGAAGCATGTCTTCCCGTGATTTTCTGTTATAGTGTGATTTTTTTTTTTTTCTGTGCTAGTGAGTGATCGTCTTTCATACTTTTTGTTTTTGTTTTTAGTCAGTCATTGTATTGTGGAGCTCCAGCTAGAGAAAAAAATCCTTACAACTGACAATAAATTTATCAACCCATCTATCTATCAATCAAATTTTCCTCTGAAAACAAGAGTACCACCCCATTATTTTATTATTATTATTATTATTATTATTATTATTTATTTATTTATTTATTATTATTATCATTTTAGACCTGAAAATAGTACGAATTCTTACACCCATACCATCAACTCGAGCCTATACTGTCGACATGGCGTCCTTTCACCGTTCTAGTCATCCTTAACATTCTGAACACTGTAAAGCTTTGTATGCGGCGACACACAAGTTATTTTTAGCTTTTCTAGGGTACAAAACTATTTAAAAAGGGACCGAATTCAAATCATGTGTTTCAAACAAGTTACGGGTGATTATGGGGAAAATTTTTTGATAGCATGGGATGGGATGATGACAGTGTTACCATGTTAGCATTCCTTCTCATTATTGTTATTATTGTTATCATTATTATTATTATTATTATTATTATTATTATTATTATTATTTAAGGGACTGAGGTAAAAAGAATGTGTTCAGAATAAGTTATAGGTGATTATAGGGAAGCATTATCTAGCATGGGAAGGATTTGTTAAAAGACAGTGTTGCCAAATCCGTATTCCTTCCTGCCTATGACAAACTTGCAAGGCACTTCACCTAATTTTGGACCTGTTTTCTAAATGTCACCCTTAGGGACTGCGATATTGATTATTTTATCTTTTATACAATATTGACTAGCATGGAAAGGGTTGACCATGATAATGTTACCAAGTCACCGTGTTCTCTGGTAACAATACTGATACAACATAATCTATGAAACTGACCCTGGTAACACAACACCACCACCACCACCACCACCGTCATCACCACCATCTGTAATGCTGGTACAGTGTACTTCACCACACCAATACAATCCCACCAGTGCCTCACCACATCACACATCACACCACACCACACCACCACACCTGCTACATATCCCATTACACACACACACACACACACACACACACACACACACACACACACACTGTACTTAAATTTCATTTACAAATTTTATCTATTTTTATTTGATTTTATTAGCATGATTTAACTAGTTATTTACATCAACTTGTCTATTTACTCATAATCGAATTGCTAAACAATGTGTGTGTGTGTGTGTGTGTGTGTGTGTGTGTGTGTGTGTGTGTGTGTGTGTGTGTGTGTGTGTGTGTGTGTAATTATTTAATCTAAAGCTATTGAATTTTACTGAAATTCCTCTCAAAATTCATCCTTTTTAATCTATGTTGCAACTTTCCAGTCACGTCACACCACTGAAATATGACAGCACTATAATCACACGCAAAAAAAAAAAAATAATAAAATAAAATAAATAAATAAATAAATAAAATAAAATAAAAACAAATAAATAAATGAATAAATAAAAAAAATAATAAATAATAAAAAAATAAATAAATATATACAAATGTTAGTGTAGATGCACCAATGCAAGCCTGTCTCCAACACACTACCACTCCTCTCTCTGCCGTACCACAGATGCAATATGACAGCCAGTACCAGCATACAAGTAGTCAAGTGTCATTGTATACCACTGTATCTCTCTTTGTAATACACTATCACTTTTTTTCTGGAATGTGACACTGATATGGTAGTTGGCAATGTAATTAACCTATCTGTACAGTACACTAGGCTGGCAATCTCAAAGCACCACACACACACACACACACACACACACACACACACACATTCACACTCTTACTCTTCTGAATCACTGCACTACTAATCAATAAGCAGAAAATATAAACATGTATTACTTTATTACTATCAAACTTCCCACATCACAGTTACTACTTAAAAGCAAGGCATGTTTTTGTCTCACCTGTCATAGCTTGATATAAACTAAATCTTACTACTTATTTTTTAAAGTACAATACATTATCTATTATACTCACATACTGAAACTGTCCTCATTCCTTCTTCCCTCAATATGTTTTATAATCTTCACTGTGTTTAACTTTCTGTACATTTATAAACATCGCCATACATATCTTTTTTCTAATATATTCATCAATCTATATTCTCCATCATATTTAACCTCCCAAGCACAACTGTCATCATTCTTCCCTCCCTCAGTACGTTTTATAATCTTCACTGTGTTTAACTTTCAGTACATTTATAAACATCGCCATACATGTCTCTTGTTTTCTCATATATTCCTTAATCAATCTATATTCTCCATCATATTTACCCTCCCAAGCACAACTGTCATCATTCTTCCCTGCCTCAATATGTTTTATAACCTTCACTGCGTTTAACCTTCTGTACATTTTTAAAAACATCGTCACACACGCATCTTTTATTTTCTCATATATTCCTTGATCTATATTCTCAACCTCCCAAGCGTAACTGTTCTCATTCTTTCCTCCCTCAACATCAAAATCTCCATTGCCTTTACCGTTCTATACATGCAATCCCTTAATACCATAATACACATTTTCTATTTTCTCACGCACTCCTTCACTGGTCTATATTCTGCGCTACGTTTAACCTTGTATTCATTTTCCAGTATGTTAAGCTGTATCTATTAATCCCTCACACATTCCCCTCATCTCTCATCTCTGTATACTTTCATGCACCACCCTTATATACATTTTAGACATCTTTTAATTCCTCACACATTCCTCCCCAAGTCTCTAATCTCTGTATATTTTCTTGTATAATCATCATTTTGCTATTAGTGAATAAGGGAGCAGCCACCAAGAAAGAGTGAGAGAGAGAGAGTGAGAGAGAGCGAGAGTGAGATTGATAGACAGATAAGAAGTAATGAGTAGTAAAAATACTTGCCATAATCATAAACCATCACACTTGTTGGTGGCTAAGGGTTAACTTGTGTAGGAGGACAGTGACCCACTCACTCACTACAGCACCTCCCTCCTGGCAACACTGCAGGGACCATATTCAGAAACGCTCTACTCTCTCACCACCGCTATTATCAAAGGACACAGAGATGATTAGCTGGGTTCTCAAGACTGTTTCTCCTATCAATAACAAGAAAAATCTTGTTAATCTGTCATCAATTAAGGGTGTTAAAAACACCCTTAAAAACCAGTGTCACTTCTATAGACTATTTTCTCAAAACTGCTTCTCCTGTTAGCAATGTAGAAATCTTGTTAATCTGTCACTAAATATCCATAAAAAAAACAGTCAGAAACCTGCATAATTTCACCATGACTGTTTTCTAAGGCCACAGAGATGATAAGCTGTGTTCTCAAGACTGATCTCCTGCTAATAATGTAGAAATCCTTGCACTTCCCTAGCCACCTTTGCTACCCCACATCCATTCACACACTACTAACAACACAACACATTGCTAATACACCCCAACTACTAACAACACAACACATTGCCAATACACCCCCCCACAACTGAATGAAGCTTGCAGTGTTATGTCTCTTAGTCCTTTCACTCTCCTGGTCACCTTTGCTACAGCAACACTCTTTCACACACTATCATATTCTAAACCACTTCTGCACCACACCTCCACTACATTCAGAAGGCTCTAGTTGAAGTGACACATGTTTTCAAGGGTGTTTTTACAATTCTAGTGATAGATTAACTAGCTTTCTAAATTACCAACAGGAGGAACACGCTTGGGAACCTGGCTAATCACCTCTGTGGCCTTTGGAAGTGGTCATGGTGAGAAAGCAAAGCATCCCTGAATACACGCCTCTGAGCTGCTGTTTCCATCCCTGCATCACTCAGTCACCCTTGCAATTTCCTGTCTCTTCATCCTTTCACTGCTGATGTTAAAACAAAATGGAAATAGTAGTCTAATAAGAAGATATCTCTGTTTATCTTTTTTTTTTTTTTTTATGTATCAAGGAGTCCAGCAGTCTCTTAAGCACAGTAGCTGTAAGGTGTACACAAGACAAAATATCCTCCTATTCAAATTTCTTTAATATACAGGTAATTGTTATTTATTGTTGAGTGGCATTGTATTCCTCTTCTCTTTACATCATTATTCTCTTTCTGAGATCTTTTCTGAATTTATTTTCATTTTTTATTCATTTTATGTGTGAATTAGATGTTTTTTCTTTCCTTTCTTTTTCTTTCCATTTTTAATCAATCAGGCAGGGAATTCCACAGTTTACAAGTGAAAGGGATGCAAGACTGTGAATACTGGTTTACTCTTGCATTAGGGAGGTGGACAGAAGCAGGTCAGGAGTTCCAGAGTTTACAAGTGAAAGAGATGAAAGACTGTGAATACTGGTTTACTCTTGCATTAGGGAAGTGGACAGAAGCAGGCAGGGAGTCCTAGAGTTTACCAGTGAAAGGGATGAAAGACTGTGAATACTGGTTAACTATTGCATTAGAAAGGTGGATAGAAGCAGGTAATGAGTTCCAGAGTTTACCAGTGAAAGGGATGAAAGACTGTGAATACTGGTTAACTATTGCATTAGAAAGGTGGATAGAAGTAGGTAATGAGTTCCAGAGTTTACCAGTGAAAGGGATGAAAGACTGTGAATACTGGTTAACTATTGCATTAGGGAGATGGATAGAAGCAGGTCAAGAGTTCCAGTTTACCAGTGAAAGGGATGTGAGACTGTGAACTCTTGCATGAGGGAGGTGGACAGAATACGGGTGAGAATACAGTGAAGGCTGAACACTGCCATGAAGCCACACCAATACAAGCCAGTGGGTCATGAAATCCCAGCTGGAGGGGGAATGTCAACACACTCTACCCTTTACCCTTCAAGAGGCAGGGAAGTGAAGGTCTTTTTTGCCACACTGGGACGCAAGGCAAGGCTGGGAATCCCTACAAGGTGGTGTTGTGGTGGGTGTTGCCTGTGTATTGGTGACACACCCCCATACCTCTGTAATTCTAAATACTGGGGGTGGAAGAGGACTCGGAAGACTTTTCTGTGCGCCTTGAAACTCAGCCGTAAAATTTAATCTTTGTAAATTCAGATGTAATTATTGTGTTTATTTTATTTATTTACTGATCTATTTATTCTATTTATCTATTCATTTATTTATTACTGACGAGTTGTGTGGCTTGCTTGAAAATCATCCACAAAATTGAATCTTTATAAAACCGGATCAAATGAATATCTTTATCTTATTTATCTATTTATTTTTCTATTTATTCATCTCTTTTAGTCATTCACCTCTTTTTCTTGTAATTTTGGATTATTTTTTTGACAACACTCTTCAGGGACAGGTATTTTCAGAGGGATTTTTGTTATTGTTGGCCTTCTCTTTTGTTGCCCTCTCTTATGTATAAATCAAATAAATAAATAAATAAACAAATAAAATGAAAAAATAATAACTGATAATAAACAGAATGAAATAAAAAAGTGTCTAATTTCTATTTTTCTTTATTTCATCACTGTATGTAATTCTTATTTTCTATTTCTAATGTTCCTCTCCTTCTTTTCTTTATCTAATGTACAATAACTCCTTCACCTCCCAAGCATACATCCGATTTTCTTTACAAGCAGATAATTATATACATGTTTAATAACTTTTCTTACACTCTCTGGCTTCACACACAAACAGCAGGGTGTGATAGCCAGCTGTGACTTTCCTTTTCCTCCCCCTTATCTCCCGACTCCCACACACACCACTGGTTCTCCTGCACCCGCCTCTGTCACTCACTCACTGGTGGGATGAAGGGCTGTATTCTGAAACACTCCTGCACCACACCTTCACTACTTTCAAAGGCTCTACTTGACACGACACTGATTTTTAAGGGCGTTTTTATGGTTTTAGTAATGGATTAACAAGATTTTGACATTATTAACAGGAGAAACATTATTAAGGACCTGCCTAATCATCTCTGTGGCCTTTGAAAATAGTCATAGTGAGAGAGCAAAGTGTTTCTCAATACAGGCCAAATATAGACACAAAGCCACTGTACCTCAGGCTTTGTTTACTAATATTGTATTCAATGTCACTGGAGGAGGCAGTGACATGGTAACACTGACACATGTTCTCATCCACTGATTGGCTTAAGTATTCCTGTCTCTGAAAATTATGTGGCTAACTAACTTTGAATTCCTATCAACACATTCATTCATTCATGAGTAAGATACATGATTATTTGTATGAGAACATACGATGAGAAAATATGTGAAATAGCACTAGTCTGTGGCACTGAATATACATACTTTTTTATAAAAAAAAAAAAAAAATGCCCACTGAGGTGCCAGTCTCCAAACAGATAACAATGGAGAGAGAGAGAGAGAGAGAGAGAGAGAGAGAGAGAGAGAGAGAGAGAGAGAGAGAGAGAGAGAGAGAGAGAGAGAGAGAGAGAGAGAGAGAGAGAGAGAGAGAGAGAGAGAAACACACACACACACACACACACACACACACACACACACACACACACACACACACACACACACTGCTCAACTGTATCCACTACAAACACTGTCCTACTATCACCACAAGGACAACTGACACAAGAAAATAAGGGAAGCTGCAGGAAGCCACCAGGCCTACAGGTGGCAGCGCCTCTCTGAAGACACTGGGTTTGCAATTATCTAACTCTAACTTTACAATTCATAATCCCTCAGTTAAAATATCCATGTCCTTCAAAACTCAATTATTTCTTTACCTTAACCCCTTCGCTGCGACATGAGACAATTAGCAGCAACAGAAGCAATACATGAAGTCTTTATAATTATCTACGAAAAAAAATTAAGAAAGAAAAAGAATATATTTTGCAATTTTTATCCAGCTTAAAGATTGGAGGTGGCTATTGAACACGTAAAGATGTCTCAGAGTGATTAGTAATTAAGGAAAGATGTACTAAATAAGTCAAATGGCTAAATTACCATGAAAAGTGTTACAACATTCAACATACACATCTATCATCATATTCAAAATTCTGGCTCCTTCAAAACTACAATTATTCTTTTACCATAAATTTAGCATGGAAAGTGTAAAAATGCTGTAAGAGCACATCTATTATTACACTTCTCAAAAATTTGCCTTTGCAACCTTTTCTATATTTCCTTAGTTAAAATATTCATGCCTTTCAAAACTTTAACTATTTCTTTACTGTAAATTTTGCACATAAAGTGATAAAAGATTCCATGAAAACATCTATTATTGTATCCTTCTGAATCTACAATTATCCTCAATGTAGTGTCCATTGTGGTGCAAACTGTTTCCATTATGAAGCTTCCTTCCCTCTCCACACTGACACTGTGATGTGCCTATGCTGGGGGTGCAGTGGTGAGTGTGTCTTCTCTCCTATCCTACACTGTCAAATGGTGTGCTAATGTTAGAAGCATGTGTTATCTTCTTTATGTAGCTTCCTCTCCTCTCCTCTCCAATGCTGATACTATTATTTATTTTATTTATTTATTTATTTTTTGTGTAGCAGGGGCACCAGCCAAGGGCAACAAAAGTAAAGAAGGATCCACTTTGGTGCCAGTCTGGAAGTACATGTTATTTTCTCTATGTACCTTTCTCTCCCCTCTTCTCCAATGCTGTGACTATGGATGTGCCAATGACAGAAGTAGTACATGTTATCTCCTTTACGTTGCTTCCTTTCCTCTCCAACGCTGACTCTGAGTGTACTAATGCTGGAAGTACGTGTTATCTCCTTGATGTACCTTTCTCTCCTCTCCTCTCCAGTGCTGTGACTATGGATGTGCCAATGACGGAAGCAGTACAAGTTATCTCCTTTGTCTATCTTTCTTTCCTCTCTCACAACATGACTCTACAGGCATTAGTGGTGTAGGTACGTGCCAGAAGCAACCATGTACACCCCTCTATAAACACTGACTTCCGAACTAAAGGAGGAGGAGAGGAGGATATGAATTAAGACATAAAATTATCCCCCAAAAAAACCATTGATAAAAAAGTGAATAACTAAATTATACCACGAGCAAATGTGTTGTTTCTAAATTTAATTAGGTTAGGTCAGATTAGGTCGTCCTTTCTCAGCCTTCCTAGCACTGTGACAACCATTTGCATCTGGATTCAAATGACAAAGTTCATGCACAAAAGAATACATTTTTTACTGTTTATCACCATGTATACTCAAGGACAGGAGCCTAAAACACTAAGGGAAATACATGTACAGTCACAGCCAGAAATCTTGTAACCTGATGCACTCTATTTTCCACTGTGTTTAGCATGTTCCTTCAACCTCACATCCTCTGATCTCCTGGGAACCCTTCACTTCTCGGGGTTTGCAAGGTGACAGGCAGCTCATCAGAGGACTTGTGGTTGAGATGATAGAGTTAAGTTAGTAGAAATGAATATGGCATGCCAACAGACTTTTGGCTGTGACTGTACATATACAAGGAAAGAAAATGAGAGACCAAGAAAGGAAAATGAGGAAAAATACATATAGAGAAGAAACAAGCAAAATAGAAGATAAGAAAGGAAGGCAGAAATAAGGAAAAAGTTGAAGCAAGGAAAAAGAAGGAAAAGACAAAAAATTGAGAAGAAACAAGAAAAATGCAAAGAGAAGAAAGAGAACAAAAGGCAAAGGAAGGAAAATAAAGAAAATTTGAAGTGTGGAGAAGAGAAAAGAATAAAAAAAGAGATTAACAAGCAAAAATACAGACAAAACAAAACAAAAACAAAAGACAAAGGAAGGAAAAATGAGGGAAAAATTGAAGAGGAAAAAGAGAAAACAAGAAAAAAGCAGAGAAGAAAGAAGAAAAATGAAAAGAGAGAAGAAGCAAAACAAGACAAACAAAGGAAAGAAATATACAGAAAAATTAAAAGAGAGAAAGTGGGAAAAAAAAGAAAAAAAAAATAGAAACAATATATAAAAACATAAAAAAAATAAAATAAATAAATAAAATAAAATAAAAAGGAAAAATCTGAACACTGAACACTAAACACTGTCTTCCCTTATCATTCATGCTGATGCAAACACCTCAAGGCCAACAACTGCTGTGTGCCTGTGTGTCTGTCACCTGGACTGTCAATAACAATCACAATAACAGGTGCTCTGCTTCTCCCTGATGAAATGAGCCAAATGGTGCCAAACTGAGCCAAATAGGGCCAAACATGCACAAGTAATGAATAATCTGTAGTTTTTAAGCTTTTTCTTCTCTCTCTCTCTCTCTCTCTCTCTCTCTCTCTCTCTCTCTCTCTCTCTCTTTCTTTTTTTTTTTTTTAGATTTATGTGCGTCATTCTAGAGTAAATCAATATAGGAGGAAGGGGAGGTCTCTCTCTCTCTCTCTCTCTCTCTCTCTCTCTCTCTCTCTCTCTCTCTCTCTCTCTCTCTCTCACTGAAGCTGTATCTTAGATGTTTCTTTTTTCATAATTTAATTCACTCTCCTCTTTCTCTCTTTTTCTCCATATTGTAATTTAGATTTCTCTCTCTCTCTCTCTCTCTCTCTCTCTCTCTCTCTCTCTCTCTCTCTCTCTCTCTCTCTCTCTCTCTCTCTCTCTCTAGGCAGCAGTTTGAGAACAGACACGTTGCAATCTTGAACCACACACACACACACACACACACACACACACACACACACTCTCCAGCAGTGACGAGGCAAGTGGTGTTTGTAATCAGAGGCCACAGCAAGTCACACTCTCCCTCCTTTACTCCGGGCTAACATGCTGCTGTGGAGTTTGACATAATGTATACTGTCAACATTCCACCACACTACTACTGCTCTTATTGCTAACACACACACACACACACACACACACATTTATGTCCCACCTTACACTACTTCCATGCACTGCTCTTGATCTTTTCTTTTTAATCAATTTTGGCGTAAGTATACACTCCTTCTCAGTATTGCTCTCAGTTCCCATTATTCTATCTTTTTACGCATCAAAGAATCCAGACGAGCAAAAAAAAAACATGTAAATAAATAAATTTTTAAAAAGCCAAGAAGTCATTCAATATGCCACTACCAGAATGTTCTATCTTTTTACGCATCAAAGAATCCAGACGAGCAAAGAAAGAAGAAGAAGAAGAAAGAAAGAAAGAAAGAAATTTCTAAAAAGACAAGAAAAGTCACTCAATATGCCACTACCAGAATGCTCATTACAAGCAATTAAAAAAAGGTGATCTAAGACCTGGTGCCTGGATGTGACAAGCTTGGGGGCCTGAGTGTGAGTCCTCGTACAAGCTGGTAATTCCCCAAAGTATTGACGAGAGACTAAAAACGGTCACAACACACTACACACAAAAAGTTCGTTACAATTAAAGAAAAGTTGGCACAGTGGTCAGAACCTGGATGTGGCAAGCTTGGGGCCTGAGTGTGAAGCCTCGTACAAATTTGTAATCCTCCAAGCTATTGCCGAGAGACTGAAAATGGTTACTCGACACACTACACCCAAAAAGTTCATTACAATTAAAAGAAAAAAGATGGTGTAGCAGTCAGTGCCTAGATGTGACAAGCTTAGAGGCCTGAGTGTAAGTCCTCATAGCAGCCGGTAATCCTCCAATCTACTGCCGAGAGACTGAAAATGAAGTCACTCAACACGCCACATGTAAAAAGCTCATTACAATTAAAAAAATGTAGTGTAGTAGTCAGTGCCTGTATGTGGCAAGCTTGGCGGCCTGAGTCTAAGTCCTCATACAAGCTGGTAATTCCCCAATGTATTGCTGAGACTAAAAATGGTCACTCAACACACTACACAAAAAAAGTTCATTACAATTAAAAAAAAATGTTGGTATAGTGGTCAGAGCGTGGATGTGGCAAGCTTGGGAGCCTGAGTAAGTCCTCGTACAAGCCGGTAATCCTCCAACCTATTGCCGAGAGACTAAAAATGAAGTCATTCTACACGCCACATGTAAAAAGTTCATTACGATTCAAAAAAGGTAGCGTGGTAGTCAGTGCCTGGATGTGGCAAGCCTGGAGACCTGAGTATAAGTCCT
>NC_087175.1:4192500-4287500 GCF_035594125.1 Scylla paramamosain | reverse complement strand
GAAAGTTTTAACCATTCCTTCATTCCACACACTGTCACAGCACATGCTCTAACTCCACCTTCACTTCACTTCACTGCAAGCACCAATACCTTTACATAAATGAAGTCAGCATCAGCAAGACAGAGAAGTTAAGTTACCGTCACAGAAGACAATAAAAAACGTGGAGACTGTGTGTGGAAGAGAATAAAGGAAGAGTGATGTAACTTTACCTTCATTATGAGCGTCAGTAACCAAGTAACCTGGAGACAGTGCGTGGAAGAGAATAAAGGAAGAATGACGTAACTTTACCTTCATTATGAGCGTCAATAACTAAGTAAACAAGGACAGAGTAAATGAGAAAAGTTAGCTTACTCTCTCAGATGACCAAACAAGACCTAGATGAACACTGAAGAAGGGACTAATGACAGACACCAGCAAGTAAGGACCAAGAGGCAATGCACGGAGGTGGAGACAAGAAGGGCAAACATTACGGAAGATATTACCGACACCCGCAAAAAATGGAACAGACAGACTCACAGGGAAAATAAAGACACTAGAGCAAAGGATAACGATGATGATTGAGGGTGTTTGAGGAGCGCTGAATCATCTAAGTACACACTGCACCATATCTGAGGCTGTTCATTAGGGAATTATTCAACAAATGCTGCAGAGGCTATAGTATTCTGGGCACAATACACACCATACAGTCATCCCTCATTAATCACAGTTTCAGTTTCCACGGTTAAACTTTTACATGGATTGCTGCCAACCACAAATTCAAATAAGAGGCAATGAGAGGCAGCCTAACAGTATTCATCACTTTTTTCTTGATTTTTTTCAGCTAATTCATAAATAAAATGTTTGTAACCATGTGCATGCTGTTTTCTTTATTTACACAAGGTTTAAGGGGTTCAGAGGTGTTCTTAATGGGGCACCAATTTTCCACATAATTTCTTTATCCACAGGTGTGTCTGTTACCTAACCCCTGCAAATAATTAGGGGTGACTGTACTTCAGACTGCAGTGGTTCCTTAAGCTTAATAAAATTGTCTGGCAAAGTATGGCGAAGAGGAACACCACTGGCAGTAAACATATCTATTACTTTCAATCTTTTATTGTCTGTTATCATACCTGTCCTGAGGGAAATGGTTTGAAATTACTCACAGATAAGTGCCTTGTCAGCAGCCAAAGAGTTAAGAGTACTGGTGCATAAGTGGATAACAGCAGGAAGGCAACACCACACCGTGCTTAACAGTGGTGGTGAATGAAATAATAGTAAATAGCAAGGCTGTGGAGTTGGAGTCGGAAGGGATCTGGTGCTGCTGGAGTCGGAGTTGGAGTTGATAAAAATGTCCTGACTCCGACTCCACAGGCATGTTTCTAAGTCTGTATGTGTGTTTGTACGCACGTGTGTGTGTGTGTGTGTGTGTGTGTGTGTGTGTGTGTGTGTGTGTGTGTGTGTGTGTGTGTTTTAAATGGTGTTTTTTTTTGTGTTTTTGTGAAGTTCTTGAGTGTTTTTGTGTTTTCGGGTATTTAAGCATGTCTTTAGGGAATTATTATACTAGTTGTCAGAATCAGAGTCGGATACACAAGAAATGAAGCAATTAGAATTGGGTGTTTTGGTTACTGACCCCACAGCTCTGGTAAATAGGCCACATCACACCATAATCAACTTTCACTGTTATTTAGCATGTCTTCCTTCAATCACTAATCAATATGTGACATCTATTCTGTCATGCAAACATCGTACTGGCTGGCAATTGCAAAATCTATTCTTTTTTATGCCTTTTCTTTCTTGCAGATGTTTATAAAGGCTCTATACATTGCTTTTAGTACTGTGAATAGTTGCATATCGCAGTGAATGGGTTAATACTGACAGTGAATAACTTGGTAATAACATAAAGAAGGCCATACAACACCATACTTAATAGTGATGGTGAATAAAATAATAAGTAGGCCATGCAAAAAGTAAAGATTCCCCACATTAAAATACGGATCATTGTTGTAGACTGGAGATTGTTTTAGGAAAGTGACCACAGAAAAATAAATAAATAAATAAATAAATAAATAAATAAATAAATAAATAAATAAATAAAATAAAACTACATAAAACTGGATAAACATAGATAAACAGACTCTTTATAGTACAATTAGGAAAGCACACACACACACACACACACACACACACACACACACACACACACACACACACACACACACACACACACACACACACACACACTTCCTTCCTCAACATAATCTATAAATCTAAAAACCTGAATCAACACACACACACACACACACACACACACATTATGTTTTCCCCAATATAATGCATATACAAAAATACTTAGCACACACACACACACACACACACACACACACACACACACACACAAACCACAATGACCCCAGATTCCAAACACTGGAGATGAGTGCCAAGACTAAAACTGAAACAAACATTCAATCACCCAATAGAATGTCAGGTATTTTTAGTGCCTGCTGTAATGTGTGGAGAACTTCCATGCTCTATTTTCCTTTGTGTGAGAGAGAGAGAGAGAGAGAGAGAGAGAGAGAGAGAGAGAGAGAGAGAGAGAGAGAGAGAGAGAGAGAGAGAGAGAGAGAGAGAGAGAGGATTGCTATAAATGAACTAAAGGTGGGTACCAGTGTTGGAAGTTATAGTTAAAAGTTCTTGTGTATATAGTGATGTGCTTTTTGCCTTTCATGAGTGATACAAGTTAAACATTCTTTCATTAAATCTCTCCTGGGCAAGTTTACTTTTTTTTTTTTATTCAACCCCTTATGAAAATTATGTTACTTTTCATTCAATCTCTCAGAGAGTTAAGTATTTTTTATCAGTCTCTTCAAAATTAAGTTTTTTTTTTGTTCCACCTTTTGGGCAAGTAATAATTACTTATTGAATCTCCAAGAAAAGTTATCATTTTTCATTGAACCTCTTGAACGAGTCACCATTTTTCACTGAGCCTCTTACACACATCTTTTCACTGCACCTCTAAGACAAGTTACCATTTTCATTGAACCTCAGACAAGTTACCATCTTCCACTGAACTTCTTACACAGACAAGTTAACTATTTTCACTCAGCCTCTCAAAACTCAAGACTATTTGCTGTGTAGTCATGCATGCCCAACCTCACAAGTTACAATTAACACTAGTGACTCAGTATAATCACAGTGCTTTAACTTTTCATCATCATACAAGTCAAAATAATATCTTTAACCTGTTAAGTTATAAAAATACAGTAATTTTTTTGATCTAGTTATGGTTATAGTAGTAGTAGTAGTAGTAGTAGTAGTAGTAGTAGTAGTAGTAGTAGAAGTAATAGCAGAGTAGTAGTAGTAGTAGTAGTAGTAGTAGAAGTAATAGCAGAGTAGTAGTAGTAGTAGTAGTAGTAGTAGTAGTAGTAGTAGTAGTAGTAGCAGCAGCCATTCCCTAAAAACAGCTGGAGGTGTGAGAGACGGAAAAAGATACAAGAGCTAGAGATGAGAGGGGTGACCCAAACAAACAAACACCAACACCAACACCCTCTTTCCTTCCTTATCTACCACATCACCACACAGGCGGCAGTAACAATAGTAGCGCTAACA
Organism: Scylla paramamosain; assembly: GCF_035594125.1. NCBI lineage: Eukaryota > Metazoa > Arthropoda > Malacostraca > Decapoda > Portunidae > Scylla > Scylla paramamosain. The sequence goes on along the minus strand of NC_087175.1, from coordinate 4,283,915 downwards.
CCTCCCTTGAGACATCTATTCCTGACGAGCGAGGGACAACACACACATACACACACACACACACACACACACTTAACCCTGATCCCTGCAACATCATCCCGAGACAGGAAGGAAGTAAGCTGGCATCGTATAACTTTCAAGGTCAGAGTAGTATTGATTACAGGTACAAGGGATATTAGAGACAGCAATGCAAGGTGTGTAGGTGCAGCAGGGCGGTGTGTGTTAAGGTAAGGTGGTGCCTCGACCCGTGTTGCATGAGGAGCAGGAGCACGAGCAAGCTAGCCGTCGCTGTTGCCTGCTTAGTGGGCTGTCAAGGTCAGGTGGAACTGCCTTACTGCCTCCCATCGACCGTATCTTTCCCCTCCTCACTCCGTTATTCCGCTACTAAATCGTCTCTCATTCTTCATGTCCTATCCCGAGTCATTCCTCCATCCATAGGTACAGTTTGGGCAAGGTACGTCAGGTAGTAACAGCAAAAAATGAGAGTAAATGCTAAAGTGCAACTCCATGTCTCTCTCGTCCGTCTCTCGCTCTCGCTCTCTCCCCTCCTCACGACCTGACGTCACCACCACCACTGGCACCTTTTCAATCACCATTTTATCCACTATTTTAAATGGAAACTCCCACGTAAAGTACACCCATAGCTTCCCGTACCACTTATACGCCCGGCTTCATATATAGGGAGTCTGAAATGCAGCTGAAAATGGGAGAAAAGGGGGTAAATAAGCAGCACACTCACCACCTCGCTCGCCATCCTCCCAGGCTCTCGATAAACAAATGTGACGTCACTCGCCTACAACTCCCCCGTGTTATGACAGTTTTATTATTTATTACCCATATTCTAATTAAAACGCCACGCCTTCACCCAATATCTAGCGGTAGAATGTGATTGCGCTGCATGGCTGGAGGATTCTTGGTGAGTTTCATTGATAAGTCCATGAAAGTTGAGTGGTGGTGGAGGGCCGATCAGCTGGTCCCCGCCCCGGTCCCCGCAACACATGTAAATATCAGACATGACAACAAGACTAAAAAACAACTATCCCGCTTTAAACCACCCTAACTAATCGCTGAAAATTTAGATACAGGTATATAAAGCTCTAATGGATGTTGAGGTGGAGCAGTAAAGGTGTAAAAGTGATTATTCGGCGAGATAGAGTGTTAGAATGTGTTGCAAGGACGACCCGGTCTCTCCATCTACCACCACCACCACCACTACTGCCACTATTAGTGCCAGTGCCATTGAAATATTCCTTTGCTTCTACACTGCTTGACACCCCACATGGCAGATAAATACCGGCACCTTATTTCACCACCTGTCATTACTTTGCATCGTGTTATTCATTTTTTCCCCCCTTTATGCAGCCATGTCGGTATTTTAATATTTCTTCTCGATCTCCACTCATGTTCATTGCCAGGCAGGGTGGACTTAATTAAACTCTTCTCTACTTTAATTATCTCTCATATGACTAGTGAGGATTAACAGGTTTCGGTAATTTCAACATAATATCATAAATTCAGTGACTGCGTTTCTCTGGGGTCAGGCAGGCAGGCAGCATTGCGTCGGGGTTGCCTGCGTGCATGATTATTACAATGTACCACCTTACTCTTGCGTTCTTTTACATGCTAGACACGCATGGTTCAGTAGGTTCTGCTGTCCATTACGTTAGTCTTGTTTTCATCATTCATCAGGATATCTGGTAGTTGATGAATTAATGTCAGTTTCCAGATGTTTATTACGTTTCTACTTTATTGCAATTGTTTATTTGACTTAATTATTTTTTTTATTAGTCCGCCATGTTAGTCATGCTATTCATCATTCATCACAAAGTTCAAGGGAAGTTGATGAATTAATGTTTGTATTGACGCTCATGGGGTTGTATTACTTTCCTAGTCTACAGTTCTATTATCTTATTTTATTTTAGTTATCCCTTCTAACTCTCATCATGGGATTCTTATTATGAAATCTATGAAAACAAATAAACAAATGCTATTAAATTACTCATAATTGTTTTATTTTTTCTTCACTATGATGTAAATGTATGTACTCTGCTTCTTTATCATTTATTATTACCCTTTTAAAATAGCCTTACTTTTACCACTAAAACCACGTAAAATAGCTAAATAAACGCCAATAGGTAACTCAAAGCTATCAACTCTTACGAGGTTTCCTATGTATTTTGTTTTTCTCTTTTTTGTCCGTCATTCTTATCCCTTTGTATCAGCCTTCAAAACAGAGAGAAATAACCAAATAAACACTAGTATATAGGTAAATCCAATGCAATATTAAGTTTCCTACTACTTATTTTTTTTCTTTCTATTTTATTTATCTATTTTTTCTGCGTCTCTTATGACCTTGAAAGCATCTCCGGCTTCCGCTCTCCTCCAGTCACCACCCGCACCCGATCCTCAGCAGCAGCAAGGAAACAAATGAAACGAAATGGGAAAAAAATGCAATTCATGGCGTGGCGCGTCGTGTCAAGCACCGGATATAGAAGTGGGGGGACCCGCGCCCCTCACTCACTCAGCTCATGAGAGGCTGAGTTGAGTTAATGAGTGTGTTGCCTTAGAAGTAGCATTTAGTAATATGTCCCTTCTCACTGTCTGGATCTAATGTTTTCTTCCTTTTTCCGTTATCATCTAAAATTTATGAACTGTTCTTTTCTTTACCATTTTCAAGCAGATATATCTTTATGTTCGCTTCTCTATATGGTTATTGAAATCTTACACTTTCCCTTCTTTCCTCCTGATATTCTGAGCACCACGACAAAAAATGTTTCAGATCTTCACATTCCCACATATCACGTTGTTGCTTCATTATGAAAGCAATTTGTCATGCCGTCTTAGTGTTTCTCCTCCACTTTGGTCGTTTGTGTTGACTTCTTGTCCCCCCCTTCTCTTTCCTCCGTGTTCTATGATATATTCTCAGGCTTTTTTTTTTTTTTATTAATTTCTCCCATCCACGCTCTGATATCTAAGTCTCTCATCACCCGCTTTTACATCCTCCCTGGCCTCACCTCTGCCTTTCTTCACTCACTCACCAAGTCTTTCATCCATCTACTTTTTTTCCTCTATCATGAATAAAATAATTCCCTTCTACAAATGTCGTATTTCCACTGTCCTTCTCTTACCCTATACCTCACACTTCAGGCGCCTACTTCCCTGCCTAGATCAAGGTGTCTGCAGTGTATGTTGGTGCCCTGAAGATCATTTACCACTTCATCAACTGAACTGCTCGTCATCTCACCTTTTCAGATCATGGTTTTGTCAGCCTCTGTGTGACAAATCTGTTTTCATGGCAGGGTGCACAGCATGAACATCTAATACATATACCACTGCACCTCCTACATGCTACAGCACTTCTACCTTTCTCTAAGTGTCAGAGGACACACTTTAAGAGTAATATATCAAACTATTAAATTATGTCAAGTGTATTAGCTGACAGTGTACAGTTCCCTAGCAAAGGGGGAGTTCTTATGCTTGAGGATAATCAGCAAAATTATCAGGTATAACATTTATTGCATTCTTTAATAACTGGTGATTATGAATTAGAATACAGGTAGTAAAAAGAAGGAAAGAAAGAAAGAAAAAAGAAAGAAAGAAAGAAAGATGGAAAGAAAGAAAGAAAAAGAAAAAAACAAAAAACAAACACTAAGTTGAAAAACTCATGCAAGCAGCTCCATAATTATGGCACAAAATAATTTCTCACACACACACACACACACACACACACACACACACACACACACACACACACAGAGCGAGAGAGAGAGAGAGAGAGAGAGAGAGAGAGAGAGAGAGAGAGAGAGAGAGAGAGAGAGAGAGAGAGAGAGAGAGAGAGAGAGAGAAAGGAGGGGATAATGAAGAGGGGAAAAAGATGGGTGGTGGGGAGGGGAATACCAAGTTGTGTGGGGGAAGGAGGCATGGTATTTTTGGCCATGATGTTTCACCTTCTAGAATCTTTGAGTTGACCTGTTGCTTTGGCCAGACACAAAGGCAGGAAGGCTGCTGCATCAAGTCTGGCACTGTCTGTGCCTCCACCTGCTCCGTGAATGTAGTACATGCTGTCTTCTCTCAGCCAACATCCTGAGGGCACTAAATGGTAAAAGCATGTTAAAAGAAACAAATGGAAATCTCTGCCATGGTCACCTCCTCGAGAACTAAACTGCGTAGGTAAGTTACTACTGGTTGCAGAACTCATATACAGTAACAGCCATTCACACCACCAAATGATGATAAATAGGTGTCCAACCCAGGCACTGTATGCCTACCAGGTGAGGTGCGTCCTGCTGCCTGCCTTCACCCCTACAGGAAATTTAGCCCACCCCAGAGCAGATGGCTCACTTGTTCACCATTGCCATTTTTCTAGGAATATCTTCTTTATGAGTAAGACAGATAGAGTAGTGGCAGAGCTGGAACTGATCTCAAGAGGTCTTGGTGGAAGCACTTAGCAGGACAGCTTCTCATACTGGTCCCACTGGCACAGCTGGCAGGACCCTGCCCACTGCACAGGGATATTACTGCTGCTGCCACAGCAGCTGTCCCAGTGTGTGGTGTGCCAGTGGTCTCAGTCCTACCCAAAGATTGGTCACTATGAGCTCTGAGCTCTTTCTGTAGGGGAACGGCTGGCTGACCAGCAGATGACCGTAGGTGAATCATTCACACACACAGACACACACACACACACACACACACACACACACACACACAAAAAAAAAAAAAAAAAAAAAAAAACCTTCCCAAGGCTGTATGTGGCATTTTTCAACTATGTGTATCCTGAAATTACTCAGCTCTTTATTTAGTGATTTTTTTTTTACTTCCCAGTCAATCACTTGATATTCTGAATATATTGCCAATTTGTTAGGAAATTTCCACAGATGTCCAGCACTTGTGCAATCTCTAACTTCCTGTGCCATGAGAACTCCTGAGCTGAATACATTGCTCACTGGTCACTATGCCACCTACATCTTTGACTGCTACAGACACACTGCTATGACTACCATTGTCAGCATTTCTCCCATTCAATTCAATCAATGAGTAATGCAACCACAGGTTCACACATTACAGCTCATCACCATAATGTATCAAGGGAACACACAAAAAAATTATACAAGAAAAATAAAAATAAATTATAATAAATAAATAAATGAATAGATAAATAAGTAAAAGAATAAGTAAATAATGGTGATAATAATAATGAAAATTATAATAATAATGAGAAATTACAAAATACAATCTGTGAAATTTTAGGACAATGAACTAGTGAAAAAAATTAAGGCAACAAGTTGTGTGGAAAATCCTTTAAATAAAATCTGATGAAAGATTTACAAGATGAGACAATACACACTTGACTCAATCCCATACAAGCACAATTAGGCAAGAATTGGAAGACATAACTGCTGGCTTTCCACACCTCATGGGATTTTGATGTAACAACTTCTTGGTTTACATTGTGTGGCCACCTATTCTCTGGATGACAACACTGATCATTGCATGAATGGAGATTAGCCTGTCTTGTCTCAGCCTGGCCAAGGAGTCACATGTTATACCTCTGGGTTGTGAGCCAGGCAAGCAAACTATTACATTTCACCACTAGGCTGCTATATACACATGTGTGTATAATATATATATATATATATATATATATATATATATATATATATATATATATATATATATATATATATATATATATATATATATATATATATATATATATATATATATATATATATATATATATATATATATATATATATATATATATATATATATATATATTTACACACACACACACACACACACACACACACACACACACACACACACAGATAATTTCTACATCCTTTGTGTGTGTGTGTGTATATGTGTGTGTGTGTGTGTGTGTGTGTGTGTGTGTGTGTGTGTGTGTGTGTGTGTACAAGTATGTAATAGTTTTTACTTACATGGAGTAGGAGCTAAGCTGTCAAATTTTCAGCTTTCTATAATGACCCCCAGAAGACATGCCACACACCCAGTGGTTCATGTTGATGTGTAGAATCTGTGCAAAGCTTCTTTGTGGTGTTCCTGCCACACCAGCACACTCTGCAGCTGGAAAAGTACAGTTTCCTACAAACAGTCTATCTGTGGGTACCGCCTTTTTTAAAAGTGACTTGACATAATTTATATGCATATCTGTCAACCACATTCCTGTAATAAAGTAACTGTCAGCCACATTCTTGTGTAATACAGTAAGTGTTAACACATAAAATTATACATACAAGTCCATTTAAATGATTATGTTGGTAGCTGGGACTTACTACAGCAGGAAACAAGGTTTTTTTTCCATTGACAGCATGCCAAGGGGGAGGCTGAGCTGGTCACAGGAGCCCCATACATGCCATGCTAATTTCCTACATGTCCTCAAATTTTTTCATGATTTGGTCTGGCCACACCCACTTTCTGTTTGTCAGAGCAGAGCATGCATGCCTGGCTTTACTCATGCATGAGCTGCCTCACCTCTCCTCACACTAACCACAGCTTCAGTACTCAACCCAGCCACAGCTCTTATGAATGACTGAATGTACTTTGGTTGGTGCCTAAGTGCCATCTCTGTGATAATGCAATCAGAACTTGAATTTTTATTATATAGTAATACTGAGGATTGTAGTGTCAGTGTGGGCCCTGATGCTGGTGGTAGGGGGTGCCAGCTGAGGTGGTGACAATGGTGGAGTGAGTAGCACAAGTGGTGATGCAAGTAAGGATGCTGAGGAAGAGAGCTGGGATACTGGCAGTGATGGTGTGGTCAGTACAGGTGGTATTCATCTGTCTGTTGCAACTCATTCCCTCTCATTCTCCACACTGAATTTCTCTCACCCTCTGATCTGTTCATTGTTATTAAACTGCTCTTCTCACTGCTAAATCTCCCTCCCAAGTTTTCTCCACATCAAAGTGCCGTTCCTCCACCATCAGACCTCAACTACTCTGTGTACTACTGGACAAAGAACAAGACAAGGTGACTTTCCTTGGGAACAGTAAGATATGGAGGCAGCTGGACACCAAAGAATGCCCTGTAGCAGCCACCTTTACATCACACCAGATCTCATTCAAAGCAGGGTGCAGAAAACAAAATGCTAAGGAAAGAACCGGCAGAAAAACACACACAGTGTCCAGACACCACCTTCATGATCAAACAAGTCAAAATAACATGCAAGCGAAAATAGGACCAGGTATTAATTTAGATTTATGCCATCATACTCTACAACACTAGAAATGTGATTTTTGCATCCCTTGCTGGATTCTAAGAGACTTTATCTCCCTGAATTTCTGTAGGAAATCCATAGTTTTCAAGACAGACATGGGCACTTCCCCAAAAAATTCCCTAGAGAAACTCCTGTAGGATAGGTTAGGTTAGATTAGAACTCCTGAGGGGAGTTGAGGAAAGCGTACTGGCTGTATGCAGTACTTGTGTACTGGCTGTTTCATGTGCTTAATGTGAAAGAGAAAAGGTGGGACTGTGAGGCTGTTTGGATGCGTATGAGAGAATGGGCAAGGAAACATGAAAATATGAATGTTATTTTGCACGAGGACGTGAGAAAGAGAAAGAAAGATTGGAATGTAAAGTTGTCTTTTGGATCCGAGTAAAGTGGGAGAGAGAGAAGGGGTGAGGAAAAAAAAGTGAGTTATTTTGCAAGAGAGAGAGAGAGAGAGAGATGAAAGTGAGATGGGTGAGGATGAAAGGCAAAAATATAGCTTTCATTGTGAATGGGTGAAAGAGATTGAGGCAGTGATGGGCAAGAAAAGTGTGTGCAATTTATTTGAGTAAGCGAGAAAGTAAGTTATTTTCATGTATGTGGATTCCTTGGCTTAAATAGTTTGGTCATTAATTGTAGTTTGTTAGTAAGCTAGCTGAAATATAGTTCAAGCTGTGGGTGAAGACAGTAATTTGAAGATCTAGGTAGTGAAAAGAGAAAATTATAGTGAGATTCCTAAAAAAAAAAAAAAAAAAAAACTATTTGAAGCGATGACGGTGTACGGTTATAATGAATGAGAGGGAGAGAACGTAGACAATCAGCAGGGCAGGACTCAAAGTAGTGGATACAAGCTAGAAAAAATTAGGTTTGGGAAAGTTTGAATTTGGCGCTTAAATAAGTGATACGTGGATACTTTGACAATAACAATTATAATGGCTTATAATTTCGTTTTACACGTTTGTACTTTATTGAATCTTTGTTTTATTTTGTATTATTATAGTATAATATGAGAGTAGTTGGTGCATATTATTGGAAGAGGAAAGACTATTTTGTGGATTGGTTTGGTGCAAGCTCCTGCCAGAGTCGAAGTCGAAGAGGACAGGTACGAACACAACATTGGGAGCGATTGGCACGACAACGCAACCACCGAGATGTAAACAAACCGTTGCTAGGGCCAGCCACCGTGACCATCAGTGAAAAAAAAGTGCCTGAAAAACTACAATTAGGAAAGAAAACACTGGGAAGAGTGAAGAATAACTACCATAAGGAAAGGAAAGTCGTGGAGAAGTGATGAAAAAAAGACAAAACACCACATGAGTTTTGGAGAAAGAAAAAAGAAGAGAAACAGACACGTAAGATTAAAAATAATAATTTTAGAAGACATGCAAAAATCATCTTCCTGACCCCAGCTATCCCTGACCTGATTGTGACCTGACCTGACTTGTGGAAGCTTGAAATGGAACAATTGGTGCAAAAGGCAGAAATGGAGGCGGGGAATAGGTTATGAATAGTGCAGTAAGGAAGCCGTGGGATTTACTGGTGAGTCTGTCTGTGTGTGTGTGTGTGTGTGTGTGTGTGTGTGTGTGTGTGTGTGTGTGTGTGTGTGTGTGTGTGTGTATATTTCAAGTTACTCATGGTTATGTCTCTTTTTATATCTATTTTCTGGAATCAGTTTGTTATGCATCCAGGAGATCAAACAAAATTAAGGTGTTGTGTATAATCTAACCTAACTTAACCGAATTGAACCTAACCTAACCTAGCTGACCTTACCCTAACATAACTAAACTTAACCTAACCTAGCCGACCTTACCTTAACTTAACAAAGCTTAACCTGACCTAACTGAACTTAACATAACTTGACAAAATGAGATTGAACCCAACCCAGCCTAACCTAACCTAACCTAACCCATCCTAGGCAACTCCAGATAGCACCTACGTACACCAGACAATCCCGACACAATCCAATGAACAGTCCAATAACCTTTTCCTTCTGGTTTTCCTTAGCCATGGCCCCGAGTCTGGATGGACCAGTCACCCCCTCCTCCCCAGGCCGCCTTGCCACCCCAAGCACAGACAGGGGCGAGGGGCGGCAGCGGTGGCGGCTCCTCCTCGCGTCATCCAAGGCCAGGCATTTAGAGGCGGTGACTCAAGCTGCCCTGTCATCTGTCATCCTTGTCACCTTCAAGTATGACTCATCGACCTTGGACCATATCCTGGGTAAGTGAGGTGATGGGTCTGGGGGGGGGTTTCTCTCTCTCTCTCTCTCTCTCTCTCTCTCTCTCTCTCTCTCTCTCTCTCTCTCTCTCTCTCTCTCTCTCTCTCTCTCTCTCTCTCTCTCTTGGTATGTCCTTTTTTTTGCTCTCACTAGCTTGGTAATGTGTTCTTCTAAGTGTGGCTGTGTGTGTTCTGGGAGTGGTGTGTTGATGTCTTTGCAGCTGTTCTTCCTAATTCTGCTAATTTGGTAATGTGTTTAAATGTGGCTGTCTGGGTGTTCTTTATGTTACTGATTAATGTGTCTGTTTTTCTTACATCTGCTCTTTTTAATTCTGCTAGCTTAGTGATGTGTTTAAATCTTGCTTTCTGTGTGTGTGCGTGTGTATGTGTGTGTTTTCTGAGTGGAGTGTTGTGCTGCAGGGGAGGTGGGGCGAGGGCTGGCTGGTCGCAAGGTGGAATCCATGGCCATGCTGCTTCATGGCTCAGAGCTGCAGCTTCACCTGTGTGGGCCCGGTGAGAAGGTGAGCAGCATTACTGGGACCAGGTGATGAAGGATTTAAAACACCACCAGGTCTTTGCATATCTAGGCTTTTTTTAATTTGTTTATTTGTTTATTTCACTGCTCTACACTCTGTTTTCATACCACCATTATTTTACAAGTGATTTCAAATAGCACCAGATTTTTACATATCTAGGTTTTTTTTTATTTGTTTATTTATTTATTTATTTATTTATTTATTTATGGCATGTGTCTAGAGCAACAATTTATCAAGCTAAAGGAGGTCACAGCAATCAGATTATAGTATAAACATCACATTTAGATTATATTGTAAACTTGCACCACAGCATACCATTATTAACCCTCAAAAACACACCTATACACACTTAAAGACACCAAAAAAATGCCTACCGTACACACCTAAAACCAACTAAAACACGTAAAAACACAGAAAACCACACCTTTACACACATAAAGACACAGAAACACACCCACACACCTAAACATTTATAAAAAAAACCACACTCAAAAACACATACCTACACACTTATAAATAGATGAAAACACACCTGCACACTTAAAAGCACAAAAATTACACCTAAAAATGCAAAAAAATCTGCTTATGCACATTTAGAAGCACAAAAACACACCTAAAAACAGACAAAAACCTACTTATACACAATTAAAAACACAAAAAACATACCCTATCTCACTCACACATCTGTACCTCCTCTCCTCTCCTCTCTCCTCCTTCAGGTTGTCAGCTCGCACTCAGTCTCCCAGCAGGCATCAGTGAGGGAGTTCTTCAGTGCCCTTGTCAACACTCACCTGGACCGCTCCCTGCTGCACCCTCGCCTTGACTTTCTGGCAGCCCACCCCGCCCACCACCCACAGCACGCCCAGGCCATTGGTGCTGACCTCACTGAGCTGCTGCAGGTGTGTGGTGGTGGTGGTGGTGGTGGTGGTTTATGTTAGTTTTGGTTGTTTGGTGAGGTTAAGTTAAGTTAGTTCAGTTGGGTTATGCTAGTTTGGTTATCTGGTAAGGTTAGATAGTATAGGCTTTGAGTATAGGTGTTTAAAAGAGGAAAAAAGTAGTATTATTATTTATTTGTGTTTCATTATAGGTCAGAGTTTTAAAGGAAGGGAAAAGGTATTATTATTACCATATTCTTTTTTTATTTAGTTATGTTTCAGTATATGTTGGAATTTTAGAGGGAAAAGCATTACTATTAGCATAAACTTTTCTTGTTTACTTGTGTTTCATTATAGACCAGAGTCTTAAAGGAAGAAAAAGCATTATTATTACCATATATTTTCCTTATTTATTTGTGATTCATTATAGATCAGAGTTTTAATTGAGAAAAAGAAATGCTATTATGTACTATTACTTTCATAACCTTCCTTACTTTTTAGAATTATAATTTGCATTTTATATATGTTTTTCTCACGAGTTTGAATGAAGATCCAAATTCAAAAGGAGAAAAAGAAACATCGTTACTTCATAAAACCTTTCTTACCCGCTTCAGGCACCTTTTTCCTTACTCCCTTCCTTCCTTCCTCACTGACCTACCTACTTCCTACAATCCTCATTACACTCATCATTCCATTCCTTACTGACTGACATTCTTCCTTGCTTTCTTACTTCACTCCTTGTTGATATACCACCTTACTGATTAACCTACCTTCCTTCTCTTCTCCCTCACTCCCTTTCTCAGATCCCCGTGCAGCTGATCAAGGACCTGCAGGGGGCGGAGGTTGAGGTGGAGCGGTGGGGGCCGGAGACCACCACTAAGGTACCCCTGGGCCAGCTGTACTTTGACCCCCAGCGGCTGAAGGAGGCACTGAAGACAGCTGGCAGTGGGGCCAAGCAGCGCGTCAAGGACCTGGACCGCGAATATGAGAAGATTAGGGTCATTGGCAAGGGTAAGGAGTGATGATGGTGGTGGTGGTTGTTATTATTAGTTGTATTAGTGGTAGTTGTATGTAGTAATGTTATTATTATTATTATTATTATTATTATTATTATTATTATTATTATTATTATTATTATCATTATTATTATTATTATCATTATTATTTATGAGTAATTTTTTCTAATCTTATTTTTTTTACTAACTCATTTACCAACTTTACATTCTTTACTCATTTACTCTCATAATAACTTAATAATTTTTTTCTCTACTAACTCACTGATACTTTCACTAACTCTCAATTCATTACTAACTCTTGCTTTTTCCCTTACTCTTTCAGTCTTTCCCTAACTCTTACTACTAATCCTTACTAACTCATGAACTCTTACTAACTCCCTCTCTTGTAACGTTCAAACCAGCCAAACTTATCCTACTGTAATGATGACAAAACTTAGCTAAACCCAACATAACATTACCCAAACTAACCCAGCTTAACATGCTGTACCTTTACAAAAACCTTTACAAAATACATGTCAGTAAGAATATTAAAGTTCTTTAGCTAAATATTTTACAAACTCATTCACAAACTTTCAAATCTTTACCAACTCCTTCACTCCCTCACTCCCTCACTCTTCCTTACCTAAAGTAACCTAACCTAGCACACTGTACCTTTACAAAAAAACACTCTTTAACAAAATTTTTCACTAACCCATTCACAAACTTCCAAATCTCTATCACCTCCACTCTTTCACTCCCTCACTCTTCCTTACCTAAAGTAACCTAACCTAACACACTGTACCTTTACAAAAAACACTCTAACAAAATCTTTCACTAACCCATTCACAAACTTCCAAATCTCTATCAACTCCTCCACTCCTCCACTCCCTCACTCCCTCTCGCTGTCACTGCAGGTTCATTTGGCAGCGCTGTGCTGTACCGGCGGCTGAAGGATGAGGCGCTGGTGGTGATCAAGGAAATAAACATGCTGGACCTCTCGGCCTCGGAGCGTCAGATGTCCCTCAATGAGATCAATGTACTGGCGCTACTTGACCATCCCAACATTGTCAGGTGTGTGTGTGTGTGTGTGTGTGTGTGTGTGTGTGTGTGTGTGTGTGTGTGTGTGTGTGTTGGTGTTTTTATGTCTTCTGATTGTCCGTTTTTGGACTTGTCACTTTTTTTCTTTTTTTCTGTCTGTTTTTGTGTATCTTTTTTATCTCTTTTTATTTTTTCTTATGTCTTATACATTTAATTTCTCTCTCTCTCTCTCTCTCTCTCTCTCTCTCTCTCTCTCTCTCTCTCTCTCTCTCTCTCTCTCTCTCTCTCTCTCTCTCTCTCTCTCTCTCTCTCTCTCTCTCTCTCTCTCTCTCTCTCTCTCCCTCTCTCTCTCTCTCTCTCTCTCTCTCTCTCTCTCTCTCTTCCCCTTTTTGTTCACCTCATTTCAATATCATATGAATAGATAGACAACTCCTCACCTCTCTCCCTTTCTAGGCAGGTGTGATGCAGGTAATGGTATGGGAAAGAGAGAAAAAACTGGTAATTGCTGGCTTGGTGTATAGATAGATATATAGATAGATAAATAGACAGATAGACAGACCACCTCTCATCTCCCTCCCTTTCTTTCCCCCCAGCTACATGGACAGCTTCGAGAGGGACACCATTCTGTGCATTGAGATGGAGTACGCTGACGGGGGGAGCCTGGCGCAGTACCTGACGCAGAGGGTGAAACGCATTGATGAGAGGGAGGTGCTGGCCATCTTCCACCAAATAACAGCCGCCATCGCCCACATGCACCACCACCACATCCTGCACCGGTGAGGGAGGGGGAGTGTTTTGTTCCTGCTTTTGTCTGCTTGTGTCTTGTGTCCGAGTGATTCTTGCCCTTGATATGTTTGGTCGGGTTTGTTGAGTTTTGTTTAGTTTGTTTGGTTTGGTTAGGTTGTGTGAGGTTATTTGGTGGGGTTCGGTTAGGCTAGGTTCGTTTGATTAGTTTATGTTGTGTTAGTTGGGTTATGTTATGTGAAGTTATTTGGTAGATTAGGTTAGGGTAGATTTTGTTAGGTTAGGTTTGTTGGGTTGTTAGGTTAGTTTGGTTTGGTTATTTTAGATATGGTTATTTGGTGAGGTTAGATTGAACAAGGTTAGTTTAGTTAGGTCAGGTTTGGTTATTTGATGAAGTTATGTTCAGCTAGGTTACTTAAGTTGGGGTTATGTTATGTTAGGTTAGGGTATGTTAGTTGTACATGTATGTCACACATTCTTGTGCTTTCATAGGAAGTCAGAACAGCTAACTTCCAAGGAGGTTAGATTAATGTAAGTTAAGTTAGCTTAGATCTGTATGTCACTTACTCTCCTGCCCTCACAGGGACCTCAAGGTTGCTAACATCTTTCTGACTAAGGAGGGGCAGGTCAGGCTAGGTCAGGTTAGATTTTCTGTACACATGACTTACTCACTCTCACATCCTGCCAGTGACCTGAAGACGGCCAACATCTTCCTGACCAAGGAGGGGCAGGTCAAAGTGGGCGACTTTGGCATCAGCAAGATGATGAGCACCCAGTCTGTGCACGCCCACACAGTCCTCGGCACACCTTACTACATCAGTCCTGAGATGGTGGGTGTGTGGGGGTGTACACTGTTACTGTCCTTTTGGAGAAAGAATCTCAGTGAGACCTCAGTGTTCAATTGGCAGCCCTGCTCCCAACTCACCTGCTGCTGGAGTGAAGCTCCCTTAAGAAATAATTTTATTTCTTCACTTAGCTCAACAGTTACACAAGTTAGGCAAATTTTGTTCCCATCCACAAACGAAGCAGTATTTGTTTAACCTTCATAGTGTTAAAAGGAAGTAATTATGGGAAGTATAAGTTAAGGAATAAAATTTTATTGTTCATGCATCACTTTGTTTATATTCATTATGTCCAGCCATGATGAAGTTATGCTTAAAATTAAACATGTTTTCTTGAACATAAACTACTGAATATGATAGTGCTTTCAGATCTTGCATGAAAATTTATATCAAAGAGAAAAGGAAAGATTTCTATGATTATCTCGGTGTAATAGTGGTAGTAACATCAGTAACAGTAGTAGTAGCAGTAGGAATAGCAGCGCCAGTAATAGAACTCACATAACAATAGTAGTGGCAGTAGCATCAATAACGTAACGCTGACTCAATGCTCTGTGTGTGTGCAGTGTGAGGGGAAGGAGTACGATGAGAAGAGTGACATCTGGGCGCTGGGCTGCATCCTCTACGAGATGGCCTGTCTGCAGAAGACCTTTGAAGGCTCCAACCTGCCAGCCCTTGTCAACAAGATCATGAAGGTGAGGGGGAGAGAGAGAGAGAGAGAGAGAGAGAGAGAGAGAGAGAGAGAGAGAGAGAGAGAGAGAGAGAGAGAGAGAGAGAGAGAGAGAGAGAGAGAGAGAGAGAGAGAGAGCAGTTACTGATAGCCTCTCCCCTTCACTCCCAGGGTCAGTTTGCTCCAATCCGCGGCAACTACTCCCCGGGCTTCAAGCAACTGGTGCGTGACCTGTTGCAGCGTGACCCGGAGTTCAGACCCACGGCGGAAGAGGTCAGGTTGGGTTAGGTTAAGGTTAGGTTTATCACTATTGCACTACATCTTTCACTTGTCATTTTATTCATTCATTAGTTTTATCTACTTCCTAACATTATTTATTTATTTATTTATTCATTCATTTATTCATTCATTCTTTCATTTTTCATTCTGTCAACATATTTACTTATTTACTTGTTTATTTATTTGTTTATTTATCAATTAATTGATCATTTACTTATTTATGTTTTGTTGTTAGTATAATTTTTCTCTCTAATTACTTATGAACTTATTGATTCATTTACTTATTCATTTATTTATTCTATTTACTTATTCGTTTACTCATTTACTTATTCATTTATCACTTCTGTGTATTTCTTTATATACTTACATATTCATCTATTTATATATATATTTTTTTATTTACTTACTGAAGGATTGATTTTTCATCTGTCACTTTCCTACCTTTCCTCTCACCACTCTACCTCACAGCCACCACCTCCTCCCCTCAGGTGCTAAATGAGCGGCTGCCAGAGCTGCTGGCCCAGGTGTGCTGTGAGGGCATGGACGCCGAGGAGGTGAGTGAGCAGCTGCGGCACTCCATCGAGGTGGCCCGCCAGACTCAGGTGTCCAGGTGAGTGCAAGGTGTTCTGATGAGAGATGAAGGCTTGTACTTTCTCTTACCCTTATTCTGTCCACCATTATAAATTTATCGTAATTTTTCAGGTGAACTCTAGAACTTCCTGCCTGCTGCTATATTTCCCCCTTCCTACCACATGCATTCTTTCAAGATGGATGTTTCAAGACACTTATCCTCCAACTTTTGATAACCTATTTGGCTCTTCTCTACTTGGACTGGCACCTCAGTGGGCCTTCTTTTGATACTTACTTTTTATTACTCTATGCTGGAACTTCTTGCATAAAAAAGATATATTACTTCTTCCTTTACTTTCATGTACTGACATCCTAACTCGTCCAAAACTCTTTTACTTTATTAAATTATCTTTCCACATCTCTATATGATCCCTAGCCTTCCTTTACTTCCACCTGCTGATATCCTAACTCAGTTCGTTCTTACTTTACTTCCTTTAAAATCAACAATTGCTCTCTCCCCATCTCTCTGTAATCCTTCTCCTTTGCTTCCTCCCAGTGACATCCTAACCCACCCAGCTCTCCCCCAACAGGTCCTCCCGGCCGCCGCGCTCTGTTGTGTATCACCTCAAGGTGTACGACTCCTCCATCAGCATCAACCCTGTCCCGCTGCCAGCCAGGACCAGGGTCAAGGAGGTTGCTGTCTCAAACACCCATGTGGTTTTGTTGACCTCAGGTGGGTGGTGGTATTGGTGGTGGTGAAAGGATATGAAGGAAGTAAGGTATTGGTAATTTTGTTTGTTTTGATGTCTGGTGCTTGTTTATTTGATTTTTTTCATGTTTGTTTATTTGAATGGTTTGTTTTTGGTGTTTATTTGAATTTTGTGCTTTTTTTGTTTGTTTATTTAAATTGTGCGTATTTTTGTGTTTTAACCTAGTTCTTGTTATATGTAGGTTCATGTTTAAGTGACAGCCCTAAATGTGGAAGGTTTTCTCACTGCGAGAAAAACCCACATTTACACAGGCTTCCCAACAAGGTTCAACTGAGTCCTCTCCCTGACAGAGTGCCTCGTTTACACCTGGGGCGAGGGGAAGAAAGGGCAGCTGGGACATGAGGCCCTGGAGGTGTGGCGGGGCCGGCCAGGGGTGGTGGAGGCCCTGCGGGGGAAGGCCATCACCAGGGTGTGTGCGGGGGATGGCTTCTCAGTCTTTGCCTCAGATAATGGGATTGTCATGACGTGTGGTGATGGAACCTTTGGCTGTCTGGGGCACAATGACTGGAACAGCTCCACTAAACCCAAGCTGATTGGTGAGTTAGCTTGTGTTTGTATTACTGTGTGTGTGTGTGTGTGTGTGTGTGTGTGTGTGTGTGTAAGGTCCTTTATATATATATATATATATATATATATATATATATATATATATATATATATATATATATATATATATATATATATATATATATATATATATATATATATATATATATATATATATATATATATATATATATATATATATATATATATATATATATATATATATATATATATATATATATATATATATATATATACATATATATATATATATATATATATATATATATATATATATATATATATATATATATATATATATATATATATATATATATACATATATATATATATATATATATATATATATATATATATATATATATATATATATATATATATATATATATATATATATATATATATATATATATATATATATATATTGTTTAAATGTAAGTGAGGAAGTTTTTAGAATTTTGTTTATGTGTTTGTGTGTGTGTGTGTGTGTGTGTGTGTGTGTGTGTGTGTGTGTGTGTGTGTGTGTGTGTGTGTGTGTGTGTACTATTATAAAAAAACATAAGAAGATAAGGGAAACTGCAGGAAGCCATGAGGCCTACACGTGGCAGTCCCTATACAAAACATTCCTACCTATCTCCACCTATCATCCCCATCCATAGATTTGTCTAATCTTTTATAGCTCCTTAAAGATGCAGCACTAACAACCTGACTACTGTGTGTGTGTGTGTGTGTGTGTGTGTGTGTGTGTGTGTGTGTGTGTGTGTGTGTGTGTGTGTGTGTGTGTGTGTGTGTGTGTGTGTGTGTGTGAAACGTTTGACTGTCTAGGGTGCAATGATTGGAGGAGCTCAGTTAAACGTAAGCTGACTGGTGAGTTGGTTTGTGTGTATGAGTGGAAGTAAGTAACATGATGAACTATTATGATTCTTTATCTCTTTACAGTTGCTCTAAACATCACCCCTATTCACTCAATTGCTCCCAAACACCTCTCTAAAAATACCTTAAAACCCTAAAATCATCCCAAACCACCTCAACACATCCCAAAATATTCCCAAAAGCCATCCCAAAACATCCCAAAACACTTCAAAACACTCCGAAACACTTCAGAACACCCCAAAATACCCCAAAATACTCAAAACACTTCAAAACACCTCAAAACACTTCAAAACACTCCAAATATCCCAAAGCACTCCTGAACAGCCCCAAACACCCCATAATCACCCACTTATCACCCCAATCACCCTCATATCACACATAGTAATCCTACACTCACCCGTATACTATCAATCATCCCATGTCATCCCTAACAGTCACTCCCACACAGTCACCCACACATAGTCACCCATACAGTCATCCATCATAGTCACCCCTACAGTCACCTCATGCAGCCTTCCTTACACAATCACTCCTACACAGTCACCCCATTGCAGAGAGGTTGTTGGCGGTGGACGTGTGTGGCATCAGCTGTGGGTCGCATCATGTGGTGGTGGTGGCGGCAGATGGGGTGGTGTTTGCCTGGGGGAGGGGTGAGGGAGGCAGGCTGGGCACCGGAGCAGAGGACGACGCGTGGGTCTTGTTGTTTTGTCTTGCCTTGTCTTGTTTTGTTGTGTTTCCTTCCGGTTCTCTTAATGCTCTGAGTCTGTTGTGTTTTCTTTGTTTCTTTCTCCTTCCCTTATGATTTGAATCTTCCTTTTTCTTTGTTTCTCTTTCTCTTCCTTTTTCTTTCTCTTTCCTTCTCTTCTACTTTGAGTGTATTGCATTTTCTTTCTTTTCCCTTTCTCTTCCTTTTTCTTTCTCCTTTTGTAGTTTGAATCTCCTTTTTCTTTTCTTTCTTTCTTTCTCCTTCTCTTCTGCTTTGAATCTCTTCCTTTTTCTCTCTCTTTCTCCTTCTCTTCTGCTTTTAATGTTCTATCTTTTGTTTTTTATGTTTTTTGTGTTTCATCATTTCTTTTTTAAATTGTTATGTACTTTTATTTATTTTGTTTGTTTTTTTCTTTCCCTTTCTCTTCTGCTCTTAACCTTCATTCTTTTCTTTTGTGTTTTATCTTTTGTTGTTTTTTTCCCTTTCTCCACTTTTAATCTCCTGTTTTCTGCCTTGTATGTTTATCTTTTGTAATTTATTTTCATAGTTTTAATTTATTTTTTTTTATGGTTCTATATTGATTTTCTCTTTCAGCTTTTTTTGTGTTTATCTTTCTTTTTTTTTTGTCTTCCTGCTTCCACCTTTCATGTTTTATCTTTATTTATTTATTTTTTTATTTCTAGTTTCTCCATGATGCTTTTTTTTTTAGTAGTATTGTTTTATTTTAATTTTTTGTTTTTTTTTAGTTTTGTTGTGATGTTTTTTTTTAATTAATTTATCTTTTTTTATTATCATTTTTCTCCTGCTCCTCATCTTTCTTCTTCTCTGCGCACCTTTCTTCTCCTCACGCACGCATTCATATAGAAATTCACGCACCTGTATGCAGATTTAGTCATTTCCACGCGCACAAGCACTCACGAATTCATCCTCTGGCTTTGTGTAAATTTTCAAGCGCAGAGAGAGAGAGAGAGAGAGAGAGAGAGAGAGAGAGAGAGAGAGAGAGAGAGAGAGAGAGAGAGAGAGAGAGAGAGAGAATAAACAAAATAAAAATATAGGAACAGCAATATATTTCTCTTTCATCACTAGTTAGCAAAAATGAAGGAGAATGAAGAAAAAAAGAGATGAAGGAAACAAAATGTGCTAATAAGAATCAAGAAGAAAAACTATGAAAATAATTTAAAGAGAGAGATGAGAAAAAAGAAGATAAATATGGGAAGAGAAGTACCTTACGATTGTGATATATTTCTCACTCATCACGAACTAGCAAAAAAATATAAAGGGAAGATGAGGAAAAGAATGAAAGAAGAAAAGAGAATAAATTAGTAAGCAAAATTTGTGAAGAAAAGCTAAGAAAAGCTATGAGAGAGAGAGAGAGAGAGAGAGAGAGAGAGAGAGAGAGAGAGAGAGAGAGAGAGAGATAAGACTAAAAATTAAGAAGAAAGAGAGAGAGGAGAAAACCGAAGAAATAAACAAGAAAAAAACAAAAAACAAATCTAGCAACAAAACCTGGAAAAAAAATCAAATGAGAGAGAAAGAAGGAAAAAAAATTAAAATAGAAACACCTAACCTAACCTAAACTAATTTAATCTAACCCAACCTGTTTCCTTCGCCACATCATAGGTGCCACCCTACGGAGATCGAGCTGCCCCTGGAGGTGGTGGTGACCAGTGTGCGGTGTGGAGGTGATGGCACGCTGCTGGTGACAGATCAGGGCGGCCTCCTAGCGTGTGGCAACAACACGTACAACAAGCTCGGACTGAACCAGGCACCGGGACTCTTCTCTATCAATTTCAAGGTGCGTATGAGTGTCTGGGTTAGGTTAGGTGAGGTTGGGTTGGGTTTGTTTTGTTTTAGTTAGATTGGGTAAAGTTGGGTGAGGTTTGGTTTGGTTAGGGTTTGGTTTAGTTTGGTTTGGTTTGCTATGGTTTGGTTTGGTTTGGTGAGGTGAAGTGAGGTTTGGGTTGGGTTGAGTTAGATGAGAAGTTAGGTTAGATCTTGTGTAAACTATTTTATTCATCAACAAACAGCGAAGCAAACACAAAAAAAAAGACTTGTCACTGTTTATTTTCCTTTGTATATTCCTTTGTATATCCCATCACACAGTTATATAGATACACAACACCACACATTTACCTCAAGAATACAAATAATATATTGAATCCACCTACCAATATACCAGGCTGGCAACTACACACACACACACACACACACACACACACACACACACACACACACACACACACACACACACACACACACACACACACACACACACACACACACACACACACACACACACACACACACACACACACACACAAACACACACACACACACACACACACTCATAGCCCCATCAACCCCTGGGGGAAAAGAACAGCACTTAATCTACTAAAAATACACAAAAAATACACCTTTGGGTCATTATTACAACCAAAACCCATGTAAACTAGCATCTCACTGGATCTTTATTTACACCTCCATTTATATCCTAAGCCAGAACCCCTCACATAAAAAAAAATAAATAAATAAAAGCTTCACAATTTCCAAGCACACCACCACCACCACCACCACCACCACCACCACCACCACCACCACCACCTCCTCCTTCTCCTCTATTACAGAAGGACGTTCCCAAGGCGCTTGTGGCCACGAGAGTGAGAAGCATTGGGTGTCGTGTAGTGGATGTAGCAATGGGACCGTCACACACTGCCGTGCTGACTGAGATGGGACAGGTGAGGGCTGGGAGGCTGGGAAATGAAGGGAGGGGAGGTAGGGAGGCTGAGAAATAAAGTGAGAGAAAACAGAGAGAGAGATTAAGGTTGAAAAATGGAAAGGAAAATAAGAAAGTAGGAAAAGAGAAATGATAAGTTGACAAGATGATTAGGAAAGGATAGGAAAGAAAATGATTGTTTGATTAGGAGGAATGAATAAGTAGATGAGGATAAACAGTGAGAGATAAAGAGGATAGGAATAAAGGAAAGAGAAATGATAGGTTAAGAAGAGAGAGAAAGGGAAGAACTTGAAAGGGAATGACTGTATGAGAGGAATAAAGAGAAGAATAGGAAGAACTTGAGAGATGGGATGATTAGAAATAAAGGGAAGGGTAACTAGGAAGGGAATGGATAGGAAGATGGGGAAGGAGAAGTGATGGGCAAGGAAATTAGAGAAGAAAATTATTGATTGGGAGAGTGTGTGATGTGTAAATGAAATGGAAGAAATGAGGAAGGAGGAAATAAAGAAGTAAAAGAGAGACAGACGAGGAAATAAAGGAGATAGAGGTGGGGATTAAATGTGAGGAAAAATAGGAAAGAATAAAAAGTAAGAGAAGAAGAAACAAAGAAGAGATTAGAAGTGAAAGGAAAGAAGGAAATAGATGACAAAAAAAAACAACATAAAACACAGGAAGGAGAAGAGAAAAACAGGATGAAATAGAATCAAAAGATGAAAACAATAACAGGAATAGAGATATGTAACTGAAGGGAAGAAGAACAGAAAAAATAGAAGGAAGAGATGAAGAAGAAGAGAAAGAAAAGATGGAATGAAGATTATACTTAACATTTTTTCCCTTCCCAACCCTTACCTCACCTCACCTCTTCTCCCCTTCCCTTCCCTTCCCTTCCCTTCCCTTCCCATTCCTTCCCCCCATCAGGTGCTTACGTTTGGCCGTAATTATGAGGGGCAGCTGGGTCGAGGCAACACCAGATCAACCTCCCGTCCTGTCCTTGTGCGCGGAATGGCCAATAAAGTCGTTACTGTGAGTGTGTCTTAGTTTGTTTGTGTTTGTATGCTCTCTCTCTCTCTCTCTCTCTCTCTCTCTCTCTCTCTCTCTCTCTCTCTCTCTCTCTCTCTCTCTCTCTCTCTCTCTCTCTGACTATGAAGAAATATTATGGTAAGAGTTGGTAGATGATAATAATAATAATGATGATAATGATGATGATTTATGGGAAATGGAAAGTATTTATTCATTTTTATATTTAAAAAATTTTTTTTTAAATATAGGTGGTACTGCTACTATTACCACTACTATGATAATGATAATGATAATAATAATGTTGACTATACAGTACTGATGATGACAATGGTGGTGATGGTGATGATATTAATGATTATGATGTTATGATGGTGATGATGGTGATAATAATGATGATGATAGCAATGATGATAATAATGGTGATGATGATTTTACTAACAGGGATAATGATGACAGTAATTATGATAAGGGTGGTGTTAATAACCACAATGATAATATAACAACAACAACACTAATAATAACAACAATAATAACAATACCAACAACAATAACAGCAATGATAATAACAGTATTCAGGACAGCATAGATGATAATGATGATGATGCTGACAATAACAAT
The DNA here is from genome assembly GCF_035594125.1 of Scylla paramamosain. Taxonomy (NCBI): domain Eukaryota; kingdom Metazoa; phylum Arthropoda; class Malacostraca; order Decapoda; family Portunidae; genus Scylla; species Scylla paramamosain. Next base: position 4,260,638 of record NC_087175.1, on the reverse strand, counting down.
AACAATAACAACACTAACGATAACAATAACAACAACAATAACACTGGTGATAATAACAACATTCATTATGGCACAGATGATCCAGTGTGGCTCCACGTACACTGTGGCTGGCACCATGGAGAACGCACTCTTCCTATGGGGCACCCGAGCCGTGAGCCCCCTGACCAGGCCCAACACTCAGGTAACCAGGCACTCCTAGCCAGTACCCTCACCTCACCTGCCCCCCCCCCTCTCTCTCCCTCTTTCTCTCTCTCTCTCTCTCTCTCTCTCTCTCTCTCTCTCTCTCTCTCTCTCTCTCTCTCTCTCTCTCTCTCTCTCTCTCTCTCTCTCTCTCTCTCTGTGGAGTGTTTTTTGTAATGAATATTCTCTGGGGTGCCACAGGAGGGGTTCACCAACAACTGGGGGCAGCGCAGCGTGTTGGGTTCAGCCGTGGGAAGCACCGCCAGCACCACTAGCACCACAGCTAGCAGCAGCTGCAGCAGCAGCAGCAGTGGTGATGGTGGTGGTGGTGGTGGTGCTGGTAGCAAGGAGGCAGGAGGTGATGGGAAGGAGGAGAAGGCTGGCAGTGCTGGTGGTAGTAGTGCTGGTGGTGAGTGTTGCTACTGTTGTTGTTGTTGTTGTTGTTGTTGTTGTTGTTGTGGTTGATACTTAAGTGATGATACTTAATGTTTACTACAATACCTTTACTTGATTTATCGTAATATATTTCTAAAGGTTACATAGATAATTTTTCAAGTTTGTTTAACCTAACCTAACCTTGTGTGCCTTGTACAAGTTAATGAGTGACTACTACTTCTACTCATGAAAGCCTAACACATAGAGGATCATGACAGTGACCCATGCTACTACTACTACTACTACTACTACTACTACTACTACTACTACTACTACTACTACTACTACTACTACTATTACTACTACTACTACTACTACTACTATTACTACTACTACTACTCACCATAACCTAGCACACAGAAGAAATCATACAATAATCACACCACTATTACTACTACTGCTACTACTATTACCACTACTACTGCTACCACTACTTTTACTACTATTACTATTGACCATCATAACATAAAACACAGGGGAAAGTAGCACAATAATAATAATGATACTAATACTGCTGTTACTACCACCACCACCACCACCACCACCACCACCACACAGGCGGGGCGAGGACTGGCAGCAGCAGTGAAGGCGAGGCGTCACAGCGGCGGCACTACCGGAACATTGACATGAGGGATGTGCTGCTGCAGCCACAGGAGATACTGGCGTAAGTCGGCGTGCACACACACACACACACACACACACACACACACACACACACACACACACACACACACACACACACACACACACACACACACACACACACACACTAACACTCTATTTCTGTTTTTCCTTTGTGATTTTAAACTCTTAATTCTCTCTCTCTCTCTCTCTCTCTCTCTCTCTCTCTCTCTCTCTCTCTCTCTCTCTCTCTCTCTCTCTCTCTCTCTCTCTCTCTCTCTCTCTCTCTCAATTTTACCTCTAATAACTCTAATTTCCTCTCCTCTTCCTCTCCATCTCTCTGTTTCTAATCCTCTCTCCTCTCTGTCCCTTTCTCTCAGTCTTGCCTCTAATAACTTTTCAATTCTGTCTCCTCTCCCTCTCAGTCTTGCATCTAACAGCCCTCTAATGCCCTCTCTCTCCTCTCTGCCTCCCTTCCCCAGGTTGTACGCCTCCCATGCTCAGATCAGCAAGGGGGAGACACTCAGCCTCTCCAGCATCCACTGCCAGAACCAGAGCATCTTCCTGGTGGTGGACACAACAGTTCCCCTCCCAGAGCTGGCATGTGAGTCTGCTTACCTTGTATTTGCCTTTAGTTGTGATGTCAGGGAAAGAATCTATGCTCATACTGCCCCATGTCTCTATCTGCTGTCATCTTGCCTGGCCTTGATGTTATGAGTATTTTTTTGTCTGCGCCGTATTCTTGATTAGACGGTTTTGTGTGTTGACTGCTCTGTGGAGAACTGTTTTCATTTTCCTTTTTTTTCTTTTCTTTTTTTTGTTTTTCCTCCTTTTTTTATCTTCTCTCCTTTTTTCTCCTTTTTGTCCTTTTTTTCCTTCCTTTTCCATTTTTTGTCTTTTCCCTTTTTTGTCCTTTTTTACTTTTTTCCTTTCCTACTTTTTTCCCTTTTTTTCTTTTTCCCCTCCTAGTGTCCCTTGTATCCCACATCACAATATCATTTCCCTAAAGCTTTTTCAATCCTTCTGTTAGTCAGTATACCACAATTAAGTCTCTCTCTCTCTCTCTCTCTCTCTCTCTCTCTCTCTCTCTCTCTCTCTCTCTCTCTCTCTCTCTCTCTCTCTCTCTCTCTCTCTCTCTCTCTCTCTCTCTCTCTCTCTGTCTCCTAGCTTTGCCTTTCACCTCCTCCTCCTCCTCCTCCTCCTCCTATTTTTTTCTTTATTCAGAGAAAGAGGTAGAGAAATTCAGATTTAAACATTTTCTTTAACCTCTTCTTCCTTTCTCATCCTCCTCCTCCTCCTCCTCCTCCACAGTTCCCTCCTGTCTGACATGGAAGGAGCGAAGAAGGACAAGGGAGATCAGAAGGAGACAAAGGAAGAAGCAGGGAAGAAGATGAAGGAAGAGGAAGGGGAGGAGAATGATGATGATGAAGATGACGACGATGATGACGATGATGATGATGACTCAAACAAGGATCTGAATGACAGCATGGGACCTGTAAGTGTTTTTATTGTTTTTATTTATTTATTATTTATTTATTTATTAAGTTTTTTTTTTTTTTTTTTTTTTTTTAGGTTTTCAAATTTTTTACTTTATTTTTCTAATGTTAGTTTTGATTTTGTCTTTTTTATCTTTTTATTTATTTTTTTTTAAATGTTTTTAGTATTTGTTTTCCTTTTTAATTTGTTTTATTTACTGTCATTTTGTTCATGTTTTATGTATTTTTGTTTTTTTCATCCTTATTTCTATTTTATCTTTTTCTATGGTTGTTTTCTTTTTATACTTATTTTTATTTGCTGTCATTTTCTTATCTTTTATTTATTTTTGTCTTTTCTTCATATTATTATCGTTTTTTTCTATGGCTGTTTTCTTTTTATTCCCCTTTAGTAACCTCCAGTCCCTCTCTCCCTGAGGTCCCCGACTGGCTGAAGGCAGAGCTGGCTGAGGCGGAGCAGATGGAGAGCAACAACAAGAAGAAGGGGAAGGCCGGCAAGGCAGCATCCCGGCCCCAGCACCGCCCCCACCAGCCCCCCACCAAGCACCCCCCCGCTAAAGGTACAAGACTCCCCATCATGCACCTCCACCCCTCCACCACCACCTCCACTCACCACCACAGGGGAAGGGCAGTGAGCAGGCTGTATCGTGAGTGACCTGACCTCTCTTGATAGCTGGCTGGCTTGAGATGTGACCTACCTTGACCCCTGGCTTTATACAGTTGGCTGAATGTCACTGATTCTTCGTACCCAGCTGGCCCTGTGTATGTGTAAGGCTAAGCTGATCTAGAAGCCATGGTGTCTTCCTCCTCTACTCTTTAGAAAGCTGTATTCATAAACTTGCCACTTTTCTGTCTATCTATCTACATACCAGGCCAGCAGTCACACAGTAGGTTAACCAGACAAAGCACCACACACTCACACACACACATTCACACTCGTAGCTCCGTCAGTCAGCTCTGTAGTCCATCCCACTTCACCTCAGGAGCCCAGGCACACCATACTTCTAGCTGGCCACACACCCACAGCAAGGCCAGACAGCACACACTGGCCAGACTTCACACACACTTACCTCTGTCGTAGCCACTCTTGCTTGCTGCACACTCCTTCCTCTCTCATTCGCAAAACTACTACACTACCCCCAAAAAATAATCAAGGGCAAGAACACCGAAATAATATAGTTTGTTCGTCTCCATATCTAATTTTTGCAAAGGATTAATACGCTTTGATAGATAATTCCTTTCCCTTGTGAAATCTGAAGACTGGTTGAGAAGATGAGTGGGAAATATATCCAAGAATTATGAAAAGTGGCAGCAATATTATGAAAAAGGCAGGGTGAGGAGAGACAAGGGCACAGCTTCTAGTAGGGCAGTTCACTATTGCTGACCTCCTCACACCTGACCTGATACACCTGGGGCACCATTAAGGCTGGGTCAGTCCTGCCCTCCTTCCCCTTCCCTCTTGACTTCCTTCTCCTCCTCCTCCTCCTCCTCCTCCTCCTCCTCCTCCTCCTCCTCCTCCTCCTCCTCCTCCTCCTCCTCTTCCTCCTCTTCCTCTTTACCTTCTCCTCCTCCTTTTCATTTTCTTTCTTCTCTTTTCTCATTGTCTTTCTTCTCTTCCTCCTCTTTTCCTCCTCCTCATTACCTTCTCCTCCTCCTCTTTGTCTTTCTTTTCTTTTCTCTTTCTCTTCCTCCTCATCTTCTCTGTTCCTCCTCCTCATGTTTATCTTCTTTTCCTTCATCCTCCTTTCTCTTCTTCCTCAGTTAATCTTATCCCATACTGACCTCCATGATCTTCAGCTGACCTGACCTGATACTGACCTGGGTTTGACCTCTGGCTGAATGCTGACCTAACATGGCTTAAGCTGGGGAGCAACTTGCTAGGTTCCTCACCTGACCTCACAGAAACTAGGTCAGGTTAAGGAAGTGTTGATCTCTTCCCCTGCCCTGCCCTGCCCTGCTGACCTGACATGACCTGGCTGTGCAAGCTTCAGAGAGAGAGAGAGAGAGAGAGAGAGAGAGAGAGAGAGAGAGAGAGAGAGAGATGTCCTCATTTACTTAATTTTAAGTTAGGTTAAGCTGGACTAGGTTAGATTAAGTTAGATTAGATTGGGTTAGGTTAGGTTAAGTTAGATTAGGTTTGATTAGATTATGTTAGGTTAGGATAGAATATATTAGGTTAGGAAAAGTTGGGTTAGATTAGGTTAGGTTACGTAAAGTTTGATTAAGTTAGGTTGTTGGGTTATGTTAGGTTAAGTTAGATTAGATTAGGTTAGGTTAAGTTATATTAGATTAGGTTAGGTTAAGTTATATTACATTAAATTAGGTTAGGTAAAATTAAGTTTGATTAGGCCAGGTTAGGTTTTGTTACATTAGTTAGGTTAGATTAAATTAGATATCATATCAGCTTAAACATCTAGATAAGATAAATAAATAAATAATCATAAATAAAATAAAGTTTTTGTTTCTTCTATTCATCACCACAAACTCTCACCAGGTGGAGGAAAGAGGAAAAAAGGAGGAGGAGGAGGTGAAGAGGATCCCCCCTTCCGGTCCCCCTTTGTCCCCTCCCCCAGGCCGTTGCGAGGGGGCAAGAGGGGGGGGAAGCTGGTCAGGCCAAGGAAGCGGACCAGTGAGGAGGAGAAGATGGCCAAGGTAAGGAGGAGGAGGAGGAGGAGGAGGAGTGGGAGTGGGAGAAAAAAGAGGAGAAGTAGGAGGATGAGGAGTAGAAGGGAAAAGAGGTGGAGGAAGAAGAAAGAAGAGGAGGTAATGAATAGATAGTTTTAAAGTTTTTATTATTGTTATTATTTTGTTTTCTTTTCACAGAGAGAGAGAGAGAGAGAGAGAGAGAGAGAGAGAGAGAGAGAGAGAGAGAGAGAGAGAGAGACTAAACACTTAATCTTTTTGTCTTTGTCTCTTCCTCTTTCTCTTTCCTCCTCTTTTCAATATATTCCTTTCAATAACTAAGATGACAATACACAAACACCCATATTAATCAACCCTTTCCCTCCTCCTCCTGCTCCTTATCCCCTTCCTCTTTCTTCTTCTGATTTTCTTCCCCTCTTCCCATTTCTTTTCCTCTCCCTAATTATCCTCATCCTCTCCATTTCTCTACCTCCTTATGCCTTTCCACTCCCTCATCCCCTTCCCTCACCCCCGCCAGGAGAAGGAGGAGGCCCTGAACCAAGAGATCGAGAAGCTGCGGTCTGAGCTCCACCGGCAGCAGCAGCAGCAGAAGACGATTATTGACCAGAGGCTGCGGGAAATGAAGGAAGGAGAGCAGCAGAAGGAGAAGGAATCTGGGGTGTGCGCTGTCATGTAGGATAGAGGGACGGAGAGGCGGAGGGAGGGGTAGAGGGGGAAGAAAACAAAAAGAGAGGTAAAAAAAAAGGGTGAGAATGTTTAAGAGAAAGGGAAAAAATAAGGGGAAAGAGAAAATAAGAGACACAGAAGAAACGAGGAAAAGTAAAAGGAAAGGAACAGTAGAGAATGAAGGAAAATGAAGGATTGAGGTAATTGAGGAAAGGTGGAAGATGGGGATGAAGAGAGAATTAGGAAGAGGGAAGAAATAAGAGGTGCAAAAAATAAATGTGGATAAATAAAAAATATAAAAATTAAAGCAAAGATAAATGAGAGAGAGAGAGAGAGAGAGAGAGAGAGAGAGAGAGAGAGAGAGAGAGAGAGAGAGAGAGAGAGAGACTGGTTAAGTGAAAAATGGAAAAAAGAGATGATGAAAGATTTGGGTGTTTAAGAAAAATAATAAGGAAATAAATTGCAGAATGAAAAGGGAAATATAGAAGAGGAAAAGGATATGTAGAAAGAAAAGATAACTGTTAAAGACAATTTAACTAAGTAATCAATAATAATAATAGTAATAACACGTGCACAAATATAAACTTAAGGCCAAACAGGAAATATAATTGATAAGTAAAAAACAATGTAATTAGTTCATGATAATTAATGTTTAGTATATGTAGACTGTAGTTAATTGTTTACTTGTTTATTAAAGAAAAGAATATTATCTTGACTAGTTATATTTTCCAAACTTTTTTTTTAGTAATCTGTATTTTTGTTTATTTTATTTTTTTTCGTTGCATCTGTACAGTCTGCCTCTGTCATCTCTTATTACTCTCCATTTCATTTATATCTTCAGTACTGGGAAAGCTGTAGGTACTCTCTCTCTCTCTCTCTCTCTCTCTCTCTCTCTCTCTCTGTCCTTTTTACTTTCTCCCTGTTCTCTCATTCTCCTCTTTCCTCTCCGTCCACCACTTCTTGTACTCTCCTTCCCCAGGTATGTCCCTTCCTCCGCTCTCCCCTCCTTTTTTTTTTTCCTTTCCTCTCCCTTCTTTCGTCTTGTCTCAAACTTCCCTCCCTGTTATCTCCCCTCCCCTTGCTTGTCAGAGATCAGAGGTGGACAAGGGAGTGATATCACGCTCTCCCCTCATCACTCATTCTGTCATTTTCCCTTCATCCTTTTTCACTTTCGTTTAGTTCAATTTTCATTCTCAATCAGCCTCATTCTAATAAGCAAGCCTCGTATTGAGAGAGAGAGAGAGGGGGGGGGGTTGGAGAGGATGGGGAGGGTAGGCCTATGATAGCGGTTTACTCGGCTCACCATATAATTTATCAATCTACCTGTTTTCCTAGATTGCTTTTGTAATATTCCCATTAATTTTTCTTGCACTTCTTTCCTTACTCTCACCTTCACTACCACGTCTAGCAGGTTATTGTCCGATGAGTCGTAAATTTCCTTATCGTCATGTTCCCTCACTTCAAGAAACCTTTTATATATATTGACATACACTAATATACAACCTATGACACTTCTTCGCCCATCTTGACTCTATGTATACTCTCCTTCACATTTTTTTTTGCCATCATTTATCATTTTTAGTCCATATTTCTCCACCCACTGAAATATTTGTTCATTCCTGTTCGCTGTTTCCCAATGATATCCCACGTGTCCATTGAGTTCTGTTACCCTCAATGGTTCTGGGGACTTCTTCTGTTACCCACTCTGTTTTGTCTGCTTCTCACTGCATTGGTTATACTGAGAGAGAGAGAGAGAGAGAGAGAGAGAGAGAGAGAGAGAGATGATCCTTAAGACAGGTCGGCCTGAGCGCAAATAACCACCAATTCACTCATCCATCTTCCCATCCATACTCAGCAAACCATCCACCTACCATCCACTGCACATTGACCTATCCATCCACAACCACAACCACCCGCTAATCCACCCACCCATTCATCCATTGTCCACTGCTCCTGCCCCAATCTACTCATTTACACTCATCCACGTAACCACTTCTTCATCCATCCACCCATCCACTCACCTACACCAAATCCACCATCCACACTCACACACCCCATGACCCACACCCTCCACTCACCCATCCAACTACCCATTCACTCATCCATCCACTCACGCATCCACACACATTCAAACTTGTATTGATATTTTAATAAGAGTCTGCCTGATTCTGTCCAAGAGAAGTAAACATTTGATGATCACGTATAATGAAGGAAACACTTTAAATGAAAGGTTTCAAGACACGCAAGCTTTTTTTTTTTTTTTATGTAGGAAGGACACTGGCCAAGGACAACAAAAATCTAATATAAAAAAATGCCCACTGAAATGCCAGTCCCATAAAAGGATCAAAGCAGTGGTCAAAAATTGATGAATAAGTGTCTTGAAACCTCCCTTTGAAGGAATTCAAGTCATAGGAAGGTGGAAATACAGAAGCAGGCAGGGAGTTCCAGAGTTTACCAGAGAAAGGGATGAATGATTGAGAATACTGGTTAACTCTTGCGTTAGAGAGGTGGACAGAATAGGGGTGAGAGAAAGAAGAAAGTCTTGTGCAGCGAGGCCGCGGAAGGAGGGGAGGCATGCAGTTAGCAAGATCAGAAGAGCAGTTAGCATGAAAATAGCGGTAGAAGACAGCTAGATGTGCAACATTGCGGCGGTGAGAGAGAGGCTGAAGACAGTCAGTTAGAGGAGAGGAGTCGATGAGACGAAAAGCTTTTGATTCCACCCTGTCTAGAAGAGCAGTATGAGTGGAACCTACCTAGACATGTGAAGCATACTCCATACATGGACGGATAAGGCCCTTGTACAGAGTTAGTAGCTGGGGGGGTGGGAAAAACTGGCGGAGACGTCTCAGAACACCTAACTTCATAGCTGTTTTAGCTAGAGATGAGATGTGAAGTTTCCAGTTCAGATTATAAGTAAAAGACAGACCGAGGATGTTCAGTGTAGAAGAGGGGGACAGTTGAGTGTCATTGAAGAAGAGGGGATAGTTGTCTGGAAGGTTGTGTCGAGTTGATAGATGGAGGAATTAGTTTTTGAGGCATTGAACAATACCAAGTTTGCTCTGCCCCAGTCAAAAATTTTAGAAAGATCAGAAGTCAAGCGTTCTGTGGCTTTCCCTGCGTGATATGTTTACCTCCTGAAGGGTTGTACGTCTATGAAAAGACGTGGAAAAGTGCAGGGTGGTATCATCAGCGTAGGAGTGGATAGGACAAGAAGTTTGGTTTAGAAGATCATTAATGAATAATAAGAAGAGACTGGGTGACAGGACAGAACCCTGAGGAACACCACTGTTAATAGATTTAGGAGAAGAACAGTGACCGTCTACCACAGCAGCAATAGAACGGTCAGAAAGGAAACTTGAAATGAAGTTACAGAGAGAAGGATAGAAACCGTAGGAGGGTAGTTTTGAAATCAAAGCTTTGTGCCAGACTATATCAAAAGCTTTTGATATGTCCAAGGCAACAGCAAAAGTTTCACCAAAATCTCTAAAAGAGGATGACCAAGACTCAGTAAGGAAAGCCAGAAGATCACCAGTAGAGCGGCCTTGACGGAACCCATACTGACGATCAGATAGAATGTTGTGAAGTGATAGATGTTTAAGAATCTTCCTGTTGAGGATAGATTCAAAAACTTTAGATAGGCAGGAAATTAAAGCAATAGGACGGTAGTTTGAGGGATTAGAACGGTCACCCTTTTTAGGAACAGGTTGAATGTAGGCAAACTTCCAGCAAGAAGGAAAGGTAGATGTTAACAGACAGAGCTGAAAGAGTTTGACTAGGCAAGGTGCAAGCACGCATATTTTTAATGTATGTGTGTAAATAAAAAAAATAAAAAAATAGTGTATTCATATCTGTTTACTTTCTCTAAATTGGATAATTCTTTTGCAGGAAGGGAATGGATGGTGGTACTGCTGGGACTGTGTGGAAAAATGAATGGACGGATGATTGATGATTGAGGCTGTGAAAGTGTTCCTGGAGAAAATGTGGCGTGCCAGATGTAGGAACTAATGGTGTGATATATGATACCTGTTGTCTGTTTGTCGCTTTTCTTTTCCCTACAGAAATTACCGATCTACGGGCTCAGAAGCAATCCCAAGGCGCCTTTAGCACCAAGATCAAGATCATCATAAGCACTCCCAGGACGCCGCCGCTTTGTTTACATGCAAGATGGCGAAGACATACGGAGACAAGCCAGTTAGCTTCCAATTGGAGGAGAATGGCGAGTACTGGTGCATTGGATCTGAGGTAAGGCGATGAGGGAAATGCTGAGGGAGAGATGAGGCTAGGATGGAGGCAGTGTGAGGGGAGGGACAGAGGAATGAGTGGTATGCTGAACCCGGCGTCTTGTTTCTTTAATCTTTGTTTGTCTCCCCTTCTCTTTTTCGCTTTTCTATCTATCCTAAACGCTCCTTGGCCTGTTTTCATTAAGATGTCACATATATCTCATTTGTGGATCAACTCCCAAATACAGATTCTCCCTAGCTGAGTGAAACGTGTGATTTAACATAGGAAGGTGGTAGGGAGGTGGGAACATTTGCAGGGTAACTAGTGCAAAAAATATTTAAAAATAAGACTATGATACATTATTATTATTATTATTATTATTATTATTATTATAATTATTATAATTATTATACATTATTTTTATTATCATTATCATCACATACATGAAGTTCATTCAGTTCAGTACACTCAAGACACTTACCCTCAAATTTCAGACATCTGTTTTGGGTCTGGCATGTCAGTGGGCCTTTTTTCACTCCTTTTGTTGCCCTTGGCCAGTGCCCTTCATAAAACAAACAAAGACTCACAGCTATTGCTCACACCACACCTCTCTGTCTCCTTCAGGTGGGGAACTACCTTCGGCTGTTCCGAGGGTCGCTGTACAAGAAGTTTCCCGGCATGTACCGGCGCTCCATCACCAACGATGAGCGCAAGAAGCTGATGGAGCTTGGTAGGTTCCTGGGTGTGTGTTCAGTGTGGTGCTCGCCTGTCATGGGGTTCACAGCTTTCTGGGCCGCTGGGTAAGTTTATAGAATGATGCCCGACTCTCCTGACTCCTTGAACCAAACAAACCAAGCATACAAGGTTTAATTAACCTTACAAGTACTGGTGGAAGTGTGCTGGGACTTGCTGCTGCTTCCTTGCTTTCATTTTGTTTTGTTTTGTGTTTTGTTTTGTTGAGTTTCTCTGTTTAGGTGTTTGTGTTGTGGTGCCAGAGTCTTTCATAGGGACTGCCAGGCCTGTGTAGGCCTAATGGCTTCCTGCAGCTTCCCTTGTGTTTTAATGTTATGTGTTCAGTTGTGGTGGCAAAATTTGTTCATTCAGTTAACCTGTGATTTTTCCATTTTCCCTCAATATCTTAATGTATCTAAATAAATTCCTTTACTAGAGATTTCTTTATTGCCATTAATTGCCTTAAGAATAATTAATATTTCAAGGTAAAAGTAAAATTGAGAGAATAATCAGTTGCATATCATTCCTTTATTTAATTATTTTGCACTTTTATAAATATTCACAGTCTCAATCTAGTAAATATTATTCACGTGTTTCTCATAAATTTTGACTCCATGCATTTGTATTTGTAAAACCGATAACAGTTAATTAGTGAACTGGTCTGCCTGTCAACAAACTTAACTTACCAACAGTAATTAAGAAAAGTTATTATTATTATTGTTATTATACGGAGTTGGGTGTTCTTCTATAATGACATTTTTAATTTGTGTTTTGTCTCACTTGTCTTTTTATTTGTATCTTTACTCATGGTTCTTGTTTTATTTACATCTTTATTTATTTTTTTATTGATTTTTTGTTCTCAAGTCTTTCACTGTTAATGTCTTCCTGTGGTAACAATGAGAACACAACTAAGAAACATTTGCTTGGATATTGACAGAAGAAAAATGTTGATGTTTTCTTTTAATTAACCCACACAATGCTGAAAAAAAAGAAAAAAGATGTGGGGTAGAGGTTAATCTTGTCCTTTCACAGCTACAGGGCAATGTAAGAGATTGTAGCAAATAAGTAAGTGTTTAAAAAAGTCATAGATGGGATAAGGAAAATATTTGTCTGGCAGTGAAAGGATGAAAGGAAGGAAAACAAAGATAATATGATGTTTCCTAATAAAAGAGACATTTATATATATTAGATTTATTTATTTATTTATTTATTTATTTATTTGTTTTATTTTATGTTTTATTTATTTATTTAGTCACATAATGCTTACCCTACTAGAAAATACACTATATCAGATTCATTGTATTAATTTTTCATATTATTAACTTACTTTATTTCCATACTGATTTATTTGTTTAGTTTTTTATTTACTTTATTTCCATACTGATTTATTTATTTAGTTTTTTATTTATTTATTTATTTATCTATCTATTTATTTATTTATTTTGTGTCCATGGCAAATATATATCCTCTTAGTCTATTTCTCATTATCTAATTCTGAACTTTTGTCTTCTTACCTTCTGTCTTTTTCCTTTCTTACGTCTTCATTCTCTTCTTTCTTTCTTTCCGTTCCATGCCTCTTCACCATCCTTATTGTCTTCCATGTTCCCATCTTCTTTCATCTCATAATTGTTCTTTCGTTTCCTCTGTCTGTCTTTATATTTTCTCCTGTTTCTCTGTTACTTCCTCTGTTTCTGTCTTTTCATTGGTCTATCTCTGTCTCTTCATCTGTTTATTTTTCTCTTCATCTCTTTCCCTCCCTCCTTTATTCCCTATCACCACCACCACCACCACCACTTTACCTCTACATTTCTCTGTCTCTCCATCCATCTCTCTGTTCCCTCTGTCTCACCGTTCACCCATCCACACCCACTCCTCCACACCTCCTCCACACATCCCCTCCACCACCCAGGCCTGACCCAACACGTCCTGGCCTCCAACATCTCACTGCTGCGCGCCTCGGAGGTGGAGGACATCATCGAGGGCAACGAGGACAAGTACAAGGCTGTGTCAGTGAGGCAGCAGCAGGACCCCGAGGCTGCAGCGGCCAGGTAGGAAGGGAGGGATTGTGGGAGGGGATTGAGGTAGTGTTTTTTTTTTTTTTTTTTTTCGTTTTGTGTTTTTTTCTTGTTTCTTGTTTTTTTGTTTTTTTGTTTGTTGGTTTGGAGGATGTTTCTGTTTTTTTTGTTTATTTTTTATTTATTTATCTTTGTTTTTATTTCTATTTTTTTTTATTTATTTATTTGATTTATTTACTTATTTCTTTTGGCAGTGTGGGATGGTTGACTTTTTGTTGTTTTTGTTGTTGTTGTTGTTGAGCATGGATAGAATTTATTTATCTATTTTTTATTTCTTATTATTTTTATTCTTTCTTTCTTTCTTTCCTTTTTAGGTGTAGGCAATGATTGCATTTTTTTGCTTTTGTTGTCATTTTGTACATGAATAGAATTTGCATTTATTCACCATTCATTAATTCTCTCATCATTATCATTGGTATTACAGATGAATAAGTGTTTGTTTTGTTTCTGTTGTTGTTGGTGGTGGTGGTGGTGTTGTCATTACTCATTAACATACGAGTACATTATCAAACCTCCCTGGCAGTGTTGTTATTGTTGTTGTGTTACAGGGCGGAGAGGCAGGTGAAGAAGCCCACAGCTCCCTGGGTGCCCACCATCTCCAACTCCTCCCACCTGGATGCTGTGCCCCAGGCCACCCCCATCAACCGCAACCGCATCATCTCCAAGAAGATCCGCACCTTCCCCATGTGGTGAGAGAGAGAGAGAGAGAGAGAGAGAGAGAGAATGATAGTAGCAAACAAGATCTCCTTATTTGAATTTGTAAAGAGAGAAAGAATTTGTAGAGAAACTTAATGAGTCATCTGTTGAGAGAGGAAGAGAATTATAGAGAAAAATACAACTTTTTAATTAATGTAGAAAAAATTTGTAAAGAGAAGGAATTTATTGAGAAAGTTGAAAGTTAATGAATATTTTGATAGAGAGAGAGAGAGAGAGAATCTATCACTGTCTCTCATCCTATATTTGCTTAAAACCCCCCCATATATCCATCCTCCTTCACCACCCTCCCTTCCTTTCCTCCCTTCTTTCTTTTCCTTCTCCCCCTTTCTCCCTTCCTTCCTTCCCTTCATCTCTCCTTCCTTTCCTTCATCCCTTCCTTCCCTTCTCTTCTGTTCTCTGTCCATCCCTTTCCCATCCCATTCCCTTTCTCCCTCCCCTTCTTCCGTCCCTCCCTCCCATGACCCAACGCCCAACAAGGCCCTCATGCCACGACCTCCCACAGCTACGATGACCTTGACCCAGCGCAGATCCACGAGAACTCCTGCCAGAAGGAGGAACTGGTGCCCATCAGGCTGGACATGGAGATTGAGGGACAGAAACTAAGAGACACCTTCACCTGGAACAAAAATGGTGCGTGTCTCTGTGTGTGTGTGTGTGTGTGTGTGTGTGTGTGTGTGTGATGGATGGTTTGATTGATAGGGAAATAGATAGATAGATAGAGGTTGAGGGTTACAAGATACAGATAGATGTTGTGTGTGTGTGTGTGTGTGTGTGTTCAAAACAGTTGCATGTATGTATGTATTTGTTTATTTATTTATTTATTTTTTTTTTTATTTTTAACACTTGTGATTTGGTATGGTCTTTCCTAATCACCATTTTGAGGTCTTGTCAAAAATTGCTAAATCTGGTACTTTTATTCCTTTTTCCTTCTTGCCAATGCTTCTTAAGACTGTGTTGCCTCTAGTGCTGTGAGGTGTTCCTTTGTGCTGTGAAAGGACTAACACAGCACAGATAGACAGACCACCACCACCATCACCACCTTCCCCATCCTCTTTGCCCCATACAAAGATAGATCAGCCTAGACCAGTGTATGTACGTATGTATCTATGTATGTATGTATGTATGTATGTATGTATTTATTTATTTATTTATTTATTTATTTATTTTACTTTATTTATTTATTTTCAACACAAAGACAAACAAACTGACCACCACCATCACCACATTTCCCCCTACAGAGATGCAGATCAGCCCAGAGCAGTTTGCCGAGTTGCTGTGTGACGACCTTGACCTGAACCCCCTCATGTTCGTGCCGGCCATCTCCACCTCCATCAAGCAGCAGATGGAGCAGTTCCCCTCCCAGACCATCATCTCAGACCACTCCGACACCAGGATAGTCATCAAGGTGAGAGGAATGGGGCTGTGGTGACGGTGGCAGGATGGCTGAGGAATAGCATTAAATGGAGTGAGGGAACTGGAGGAATGGAGGTGATACTGAGGACTTGAGGGAGGAATGGTGCTGTTGATGGGGTGAGGGTGGCAAGGAAGGGTAGACTAAGAACTACTGTAAATGGAGGAGTGAGAGAACTATAGGCAAGGAGGCAAGACTGAGAACTGGGAGAAAGATAAGTAAGGAACAGTCTCATTATGAAGGGCCAGAGGTAAACCAGTGCATGCTGTCGAGTCTTGCTGTGGATGTGTACATGTGTGCTTAAACTGGGATGTAGTACGCTGGTCCACAAGACTCCCACTCTCCACCAGGGGCTGATGGGGCTGAGAGTGTGAATGTGTGATGTGTTGTGTGGGTCACCCTGTGTGGGATTGCCAGCGTGATGTAAAGGTAGATGGAAGGGATGTGATATACTCGTACATGCTCCTGAAGGACATGACAAGGGCGGTATAAACAATATTCTTGAGCATAGTAATCAGGATAGGACTAGAAGTAGATTAGGAGAGGATCTGATTGAGATATGTAAGTGTGAAGGGATGTAGCAAGGAATAGACGAGATTGTTGAGGTTAGTGATCAGATTGCCAGCCTGGTATACAAATAGATAAGAAAGGATGTGAAATTTTCCTTTTGAGAGGAGATTCAAGCTTTTGAATTTGTATTTGTTGGAGAGGTGTTGGGTGAGAGGGCATCCGATGGAGGTATTTAAGTGTTCAAAGGGATGTAATAAGGGTGGTGTGGATCGTTTGATGTGGTTAGTAATGAGGATCACCATGTACTAGATTAAGTGGCTCTTTTAATGCCTTTTTTTTAAGCCATTAACCTGAGCCCTTCTTACTTAGAAAAGAATGAATAAATAAAAACCCCACAACACAAACACCAATGCTTGACTCACACCACAAACCCTCCACCACTAACACCCCACCACTAACAACCCCTGTAACAACCCCCCACAGCTGAACATCCATGTGGGCAACATCTCGCTCAACGACCAGTTTGAGTGGGACATGTCAGAGCCAGAGAACTCCCCCGAGGACTTTGCCTCCAAGTTGTGCTCCGAGCTGGGCCTGGGCGGGGAGTTCGTCACCGCCATCGCCTATTCTGTGAGGGGGCAGCTGTTCTGGCACCAGCGCACCTATGCCTTCAGGTAAACCAGTGTGTGTGTGTGTGTGTGTGTGTG
Source organism: Scylla paramamosain (assembly GCF_035594125.1). Taxonomy (NCBI): domain Eukaryota; kingdom Metazoa; phylum Arthropoda; class Malacostraca; order Decapoda; family Portunidae; genus Scylla; species Scylla paramamosain. The sequence continues at coordinate 4,244,227 of NC_087175.1, read as the reverse complement.
TTTTAGGGATTCCAGTTGTGTTGTGTGTATGTTTTAGGGACTCTAGTTATGTGTGTGTGTGTGAGAGAGAGAGAGAGAGAGAGAGAGAGAGAGAGAGAGAGAGAGAGAGAGAGAGAGAGAGAGAGAGAGAGAGAGAGAGAGAGACTTAGGAAACCCAGTTGTGTGTGTGTGTGTGTGTGTGTGTGTGTGTGTGTGTGTGTGTGTGTGTGTGTGTGTGTGTGTTAGGAATTACTGCTACTATTACTACACACCCACCCATCCACCCACCACCACCACCACCATCACCACCACCACCACCACCACCACCACCACCACCACCACCACCATCACTACCACCACCACCACTACCCCCACTGACGTCACCCTTCCCTTGCCTCCCCTCCCCGTGCACTGGAAGCAGCGAATCACCCCTGCCTTGTGTAGAGGTCCCATTCCGGTCCCAGAGTGAGGCAGAGCAGTGGTCGCCCTTCCTGGAGACCCTCACCGATGCAGAGATGGAGAAGAAGATAAGAGACCAGGACAGGAACACCAGGTAAGGGAGGGAAGGTGGGATGGGATGGGAGAAGAAGAAGAGGAGGAGGAGGAGAAGAGAATGTTTGGATTTTGAAATATTATAGTTTAGAGAAAGGGAAGATGGAAATGAAGATAAGATACTAGGATGTGATGGTGGGAATAGAAAAGAGGAAAAGAAGAAGAGGAGAGAATTTTTGGGTTTTGAGGGAAATATGATGGGAGGGAAAAAGAGAGAAGGGAAAGGAGTGGAGAGAATATAATTTTAAGGGAGATGGAAGAGGAAACAGGAGAGATAATGGAAGAGGAAAGGAAAAGAGAATAATTAGGGTTTTAAGAGAGATGGTGGGATAGAAAAGGGAAAGAGAGGAATTTAGAATGGTGAGGTATGGAAGGTGAAACAGGAAGAGGAAAGAAAAGGAGAGAATATTTAAGGTGACTGAGGAAAATATGATGAGAAAGAAAGGAGGAAGAGGAAGGGAGAGAATATTTATAGTTTTGAGTGAGCTGTGATGGGAAGGAGAAGGGAGAGAGATAGGAAGAAAGATGGAATAAGAGGAAGAAGAGAAGATGTAATATTTGAAATGTTTATAATAGAGAAAGAATAGAAAGAAGAAATATTTAAAAAAGAATAAGTTACCGTTAAGATACAAAAAAAAGGGGCTGATGATGAGAAATGAGACAATAAAAGCGAAAATGAAAGGAAGAAGAATGTTTTAGGAATAAGATCAAAGTTAATAGTTTAGAAAAGAGTGATGTTGCTTGAAAATTGTTTGTGTTTCCTTACAGACGAATGAGGCGCCTTGCAAACACAACACCTGGCTGGTAACGAGGGGAATGACAGGTGAGGCGCGCGCATGTGTGTGTGTGTGTGTGTGTGTGTGTATTAAATGATATACATAGGCCGAGTTATATTTGTGTGTGTATCTTAGAGAGAGAGAGAGAGATAGAGAGAGAGGAATGATTTATAGGGTTATGGAATGAAAGGCTTAAGGAAATATAGGAAAGGAAGTAAGGAAGAAATAAAAAAAAAAAAAATAGGAGTGGAAGAAATGTGCAAGGAAGAGAAGAGAAAGGATTTATGCTAATATTAACCTCGTAAGCTAAATAAAGTAGAAGAAAATAATAATAATAATAATAATAATATTAACCAATTATTAACCTCATTTACATTTCTCTTTCAGATCTGTGTGTGTGTGTGTGTGTGTGTGTGGGGATTATGTATCTATATTTTAGCGACACTGAACGAGGGAGCAACATGTGCACACACGCACATACACCAATACAAATACAACAATAACATTTAAGTACCATTTTAGACATTAAGACTTAAAATAATGATAATGCCAATAAAACTGAAAATTTGGATATTGTTGGTGTGTTTCTATAGAGATTACCTTCGTCTGCTTTTAAGGGATATGGGGCATGACGGAACTGTTTAAAGGGATGATGAGTGGTAAGGTACTTTCAAGGCAGCATAATCTGTTTCTAAGGGACTACTTAAGGGATATTTAAGGTACAGGATCTATTATAAGAAGCAATAGACATAATGGGATTATTTTAAGGGATGATGGAACTGGTCAGGGAATTTAAAGAACAGGATTTACAAGGGATACAAAAGAGACTGGTTTAGGGTAGGATCCAGATAAAGGGACTACTTCAAGGGATAAAGGACTGGTTAGGGACTGCTTTAGAGAATTAAAGGACGGAATGGTGTTTTTTTAAGGGAATAAGGAACTGGGTAGGGATTTTTAAGGGGTGGGACGAGGCGGTGTTGTATTTTTTTTTTTTTTTTATGTAGGAAGGACACTGGCCAAGGGCAACAAAAATCCAATAACAAAAATATGCCCACTGAAATGCCAGTCCCATAAAAGTCCCATCAAGTATGTTTCTCTTCATCTCTCCACTATTTTTCTTCCATATCTCAGTTTTCTCTCCATCCATCAAGTATTTTCTCACCTCCAGTATTTTTCCTACCCTTGTTTTTTCCCCCCCTTCTCTCCATCTCTCCTGTACTTTTCCTTCCATTTCTTTTACTTTCTCTCCATCAATCATTTTTTCCCCTCCACTTCTCCACTGTTTCCCTCCACCTCCCTACAAGGAACACAAACAAACAGGTGGATTGTATAGCTGGTATATTTATTTTCATAACATGTTGCTATAATAATAAATGACTTCAAATAATAAAAAGATTGATAAATTTCTCCATAAAATAATTTTCCATTCAACCAAATAGTAACATTTCTTTCTTTCTTTCCTTCTTCTTCCTATTCAGACTTAAAGATATGAAAAATGGCATTTCTTACAAATTTAAAAAAAGGGGGAAGGGGGACAGTGGGGCAGGCAGGTTTGTTTTGGTTAGGTTTTCTTGTTTGTGTTGTATTGGAGTGAGTGGAGTGAGGAATCTTTGAAAGGATCCAAATTTCCCCACGCAAGCACACACGTACAGACACACCCACAACCTCTGTCTTTTTTTTTTTTTTCGTCTGCCATTAGACGAATGAGAATCATGGAAGTAGGGACCAGACACACGCGCACACATACATACACGCACACACAGGTACGGGTCGTCTCGTGCACACTGGGAGGCTGGGAGGCTGCTGGCATGCACACTAGGGAGGTGGGGGGCGGGGAGAGGGGAGGTTCTGGTCTTGTCTGGCTGTTGGGTTACCATAGGAATCTTGACTTGTACACCTTCAAAACGTCAACTTTCTTGTGCCTTGAATATTAGGTTAGGTCTGGTTAGGTTAGGTTGGGTTAGGTCTGGTTAGGTTGGGTTAGATCTGGTCTGGTCTGTGTTGCAATAAAATTTAAGTGTCCCTTAACAATATTTTAATTTTCTGCCTGTCTTGAATACTGTGTTAAGTCAGGTTAGGTCTTGTCTGGGTTGGGTTGGGATCAAATTTTAACTTCCTTCTAACAAAATCTTAACTTTCTGCCTGCCTTGAATACTGTGTTAGGTTAAGTTAGGTCATGACTTTGTGCCTGCTCTGAATACTGGGTTGGGTCTGGTTAAGCTAGGTCTGGGTGTGTCTGGGTTGGATTGGGATAAAACTATCTTTCTTCCTACAAAATCTTCACTTTCTACCTCTCCTCTCCTGGGCTGACCTGTGAATGAGCTCACTGCGGCAAAGAAGTGACCTAAGGGTGAGTTACTGTCTGTCTGTCTGTCTGTTTGTCACTGCTCCTCAAAACACTGCATTGTTACTTCATTACTCAAAAAGGTTAAGGCTGTCTGTCTGTCTGTCTGTCTGTTTGTCATTGCATTGTTACTTCATTACTATATAAGGTTCAGTGACGGGTGTCTGTCTCTGTCTTGCATTGCTAAGTTAGTCTGGTATATGGTCTGTTTGTCTGTCTGTCTGTCACTCCCCACCACAGCCTCCTTTACTGTCTGTCTGTCTGTCTGTCAGACACTGGCTCTGTATGGTTAAAATGATGTATTGTTAAGACAATTTAGTGTATGGCATGTCTGTCTGTCTGTCTGTCACTCCTCACCAGTCTAAAACAGCCTCCAAGCCCCAAACAAGCTCTCTCTCTCTCTCTCTCTCTCTCTCTCCCAGCACACAGTATCCTAAGATCATGGCAAGTAATATAGATATAATATATATTTATATAATATATAACTTAAGGAACATAGGTTACACTTAAAGAGTTCTATGACAAGTTTATCTGCTTTGGCAACAGGAATACATCTATATTTAACTCTCTCTCTCTCTCTCTCTCTCTCGTTTATTTATTGATTTTATTTGTCTACTTACGTATCATTTATTTGTTTATATTTATCAGTATTTATATACTTTTTGTCTGTCATTATCAACTTCTGTAATATGTATTTAAGTTAACATTTTTTAATTAAAAATTTTCTAATAATAATATCTAATTTATTTTCTTTTTCTTTCTTTCTTTTTCTTTCTTTATTATTATTATTTTTATTATTATTATTATTATTATTATTATTATTATTATTATTATTATTATTTATTTTTTTATTTTTTATTTATTTATTTTTTTTATGCATATGTGCTATTTTTCATTCATGTCTCCCACACTCTCCTCAATCCCTTTAAGTCAGCTGAGAGTGGAGAGAACACATTGTCTTATTAGCTCCTGTTTAAATCGAGGGGCTGAGAGGATGGTATAAGGAAGGTGATATTGTCTGAGGTAATGGTTGCAGGGGATAATGATGATAGCGACCTTGAAATGTTATCATGAGGGTTTATTTATGATGACTTGTTAAGGATTTAATAAATATTTAATAAAATAAATATTTAATAAATAGGGAGATAGTGGAACAGGAGATAGATAGGCTAAAAAAGTTCAAGTCACCAGGACCTGATGAAATATATCCCAGAGTACTCAAGGAATGTAAAGAGATTATTAGTGAGCCGTTAGTTTCTGTCTTTAGGAAATCACTGGAGTCGGGTGAGGTACCAGTAATGTGGAGGCAGGCTAATGTAGTACCCATCTTTAAGAAAGGAGATAAAACTTTAGTGTCTAGTTATAGACCTGTCAGCTTAACTTCAGTTGTAGGTAAAATGTTAGAGTCAATAATAGCAAGGAACATTAGGGAACATTTAGACAAACATAACTTGATAAATCAGTCACAGCATGGCTTCACGAAGGGGAAGTCTTGCCTGACAAACTTGTTAAGTTTTTACAGTAAGGTGTATGAGGCAGTAGATAATGGTGATAGTTATGATATCTTATATCTGGACTTTAGTAAAGCATTTGACAAGGTACCCAATCAAAGGCTCCTGAGAAAGGTTAGGACACACGGGATAGATGGGAAAGTGTTAGGCTGGATAGGGTCATGGCTTGGTAACAGGCGACAGAGAGTGGTAATAAACGGCTCGAAATCCGAGTAGGGTCATGTAATTAGTGGGGTGCCACAGGGATCAGTAGTAGTAGTTAAACAGTAAGAGAAAAAGAAAAACGAAACTAAATAAAAAAATAGTTGAACAGCAATAAGAAAAAAAAATACAAATTCAAACAAATAATAATAATAATAAAAAACAAGCAAAGATAAACATTAACCCAAAAAACAACAACAACAACCCAATTATCCCCTCCCCTCCCCTCCCTCCTGGGTTTTCAGGGGTATTTCTCCTGTTATTAATGTAGAAATGTTGTTATTGTGTCACTAGAACCGTAAAAAGCACCCTTGAAAACCTGTCACCTCGACTAGAACCTTTTAAAAGCGTGTTTCTTGTTACTAATATAGAATTGTTGTTAATCTGTCACTAGAACTGTAAAACCACCCTTGAAAACCTGTGCAACTACTGAGAGAGAGAGAGAGAGAGAGAGAGAGAGAGAGAGAGAGTAGCATTTTAGTTGAGCCTATCCTGGGCTGGTTCGTGTTTGCTGCGGTAACGGTGCAGCAGTGAGTGAAATTTTCGTTAATAATCACGTAGCTGGTGTGAAGTTTGGAAAGGGGAGTGAGGAAGTGAAAATATTTATATTATTTGAATTACTATTTGATAACATGTCAACTTGTGTGTGTGTGTGTGTATGAGTGTGTGGACTGTGGATGGGTTCAAGAGCATTGACAGATGGCGCTGGGGAGGGAGAGCGGGCAGTTGGCTAGCTGGGCACCTGCAGTGTTTTGGCCAGCACTGGTCAGTTCTACCACACACGCTCTATTAACCAGTGTTTCCGTATTCCTGGCAGCTTCTCCCTGCACCGAGCACCGCCAGGCAGCACCAGAGAGGCACGAGTACGTAAGGTGAGTCCAGCAGTGCCAGCCTCACTGCCTTCACCTACAGCATCCTCCTCCTCCCTGTAGTGTTGTACTCGTTTATTTAGGTCTTATTATTCGTTGTTTAGATATTTTTTGGGGTTATTTATTTATTTTTAGGTTTCGTTTACATCAGAGTCTGGAAACAGTTGGAGATTTAGGCAAATATTGAATGTTGGTCAATATGTAAACAAGCTGTCAGCTGGGGTAGAGGCGGGGCTTCAGTTATTTCAGCCATTATTTGCCTCGTCTTTCACTTATTGTAAGCCAAACATATCACAAAACGTAGCTTCATGTCTAGCCTTAATATCCGCTGGTCAGATAAAGCCGCCATTGCCTGCTTTTGGTGTCATGAACGAATAATTAACGAAATATGGCCGCCGGCTTCCCCACTGTGGTCGCCGCCGAGGGCGGCCATGATGGACTCCTGCATGTTCCAGCTCGCAAGTTCCAATATTTTTTTTTGATTTTTTTGAATTATTTATTTGGCTTCTATAGTACAATTTTGTGGTTTCTAAAAATATTTTGTTGCTTATGAAGTGTGTTTCATGCTTCAGTTAAGTAAATGTGCTGAATTTATTGTTGTTTTTTGCGTAAATAGGGGGCGGTTTGTACGGTTATTTTTACCCAAGACGATTCTTGGCTTTTTTATTTGAGCCTTTAGTGAAGATTTTACTGCTTTAAAAAATCGTTTATGATATTTAAAATGTTTTGCGTTCCTATTGAGTTAAGTATGTGGAATTTGAAATAGCTTTTAATCCCGTTAAAAGTGTTGATTTTGCCATTTTTTAGATTCTTTATTTCTCAATTTCAGCTTGTAACTAACTTTACACTGTTTTAAAAAATAGTTCAGATTTTTTAAAGTGTTTTTTCATTGTTGTAAAGTGAAGTGGGTGGACTTTTCAATGGTTTTAATGGTGTCAAAGGTTCCAACACTTTTCCATATTTCATATTAATATTTCTTTACAACTACTCAGGCTGGAGATGTTTTGATATTGTGAATATTAATTTAAGTAATTGTCAAGTCAGAATATATAAGGCATTCGAGCCTAGCTTCATTTTTTCTAAGGGTCAATTTTAAAATGAAATACGTTACGTACGTAAGCCAGCGGGCTGGTGGCAGTTCGCCTGTGACGTCATCAAGCCGGGACCCGCTCGGTTCCGGTGTCTCCTCGTCAGTATTTTCCTTAATTTCCAGTGTTTTTTCAGGTGTTTCCAGCTGTTCCCATACTCAGGTGTGTAGGTTGTACTAGTAGTAGGAGAAAAAATATAGAAATTGAGGAGGAGGAGGAAGAAGTAAGGAGAAATGGAGGAGGAGGAGGCATAAGGTGTAAATACGAATGTTTAGTTTAGTTTCCCTTCTTGCCCTGCCTTTCTCTAATATTTCGTGTGTTTTGGGTGTTTTACCTGCTTTGGGTGTATCTAGGAGTGTTGGGTGTTTTAAGTTTTGGGGGTGTTTAGGTGTGTTTAGGATGTATACTTGCTGTTGTGTGTTTTTTTTTTTTTTTTGGAGGGGGCAGTGAATTTAGGGTGTTTTAAGTTTCGCTTAAGATGTTTTTAGGTGCATTTTACGTGTTTTTAGTCTTGTGGAGTGTTTTGAGTATATTATGGAGTGTTTTGGTGTGTTTTGGGTGTGTCTGGGAATATATTAAAGTGCTGTTAGTTTGTTTTGGGTGCTTTAAGTGTTTTGGGTGAGTTTTGGTGTGTGTTTGGGGTCTTTTGGGTGTATTTGAGTGTGAGTGGGGTGTATTGGGTGCATTTTGGTGTGTGTTGCGCATATTCTGTGGTGTGCTGGGATGTTTTTAGTGTGCTTCAATGAGTTGTGTGGTATTTTGGGTGAATTTGAGTGTTTTGAGTGTTGGTGAATTTTGTGGATGGTTAGGAAGTTCAGAGTGCTTTGAGTGTGTTTTGGATATTTTGAGTTTTTGGGTGAGTTTTGTGGGTATTCTAGGGTGTTATGTGGTATTTTGTGTGTGTTTTGGATGTTTTTTAGCGTGTTTTGGTTATATTGGCTAAGTTTTGTGGGCATATCAGAGTGTTTTGAGTGTTTTTTGGATGTTTTTTGCGTGATTTAGATGTGTTTGGGTGAGTTTTTTGGGTATTGAGGTGATGTGGGGTGTTTTGAGTGTGTTTTCGATGATTAAAAACGTGTTTTGGTTGTGTTCGGATGAGGTTGTGGATGTATTTGGATATTGTGGTGATGTTTTGAGTGTATTTTGAATGTTTTAAACGTGTCAGGTGTGATTGGATCTCCCTGCCTCTCCCACTCACTACTCAAGCCCCTAACTCTTCCAACACATAACGAATCCCAATAAACACACAACCTCACCAAACCCCAACTTATAAATCAATCCCCCGGCAGATTGTGAAGTCCATGAAGCACAGGTGGAGGAACAAAGGGGACAAGGACGTGGGGCGGCGACCAGAGGAAAGTCTCTCTCTCTCCAATGCTAGAAATTCTCTCTTTCTTAGTATTTTTCTCTCCATCTCTTCAAGTATTTTTTTTCTCCATGTCTCCAGTATTTTCTCTCCTTCACTGCATTATTTTTTCCTGCAAGTATTTTTGTCTCCACTTCTTCCCTTATATAGGGTGTTATGTGGTGTTTTGTGTGTGTTTTAGATGTTTTTTAGCGTGTTTTGGTTATATTGGCTGAGTTTTGTGGGCATATCAGTGTGTTTTGAGTGCTTTTTGGGTGTTTTTAGCGTGATTTAGATGTGTTTGGATGAGTTTTTTTTTTTGGGGTATTGAGGTGATGTGGGGTGTTTTGAGGGTGTTTTCGGTGTTTTGGGTGTGTTTTGTGGATATATTTGTGAGAATGTTTTGAGTGTATTTTGAATGTTTTAAATGTGTGTTAGGTGTGATTGGATGGGTTTGGTTATATTTAGGGGTATTTTGAATCTCTTGGGTGTGTCTGGGTCATTATTGTTGTATTTAAGGATGTTTTGAGTGTGTTTTGGGTTGTTTTTGAGTGCAGTTTGTGTGTGTTTTGGTGAGTTTTGTTGTAATTAAGGATGTTCTGAGTGCAGTTTGCTTGAACTTTGTGGGTGTCTTGTGTTTTGAGTGTGTTTTGGGGTATTTTGGCCACACACACGCCCCAGTAACCCAAATAACTTAAAAACCACAACCTCATCAGATCTTACCATAACATATACAGGACAATCTTACCAGGTCTATTATACCCACTAGGGCTTGCCACACTCCAGACATTGCGCAGGTACTCGTGAAAAAATCCTCCCTGCCTCTCCCACTTACTACTCCAGCCCCTAACTCTTCCAACACATAACGAATCCCAATAAACACACACGACCTCACCAAACCCCAACTCATAAGTCTATCCCCCGGCAGGTTGTGAAGTCCACGAAGCACAGGCGGAGGAACAAAGGGGACAAGGACGTGGGGCGGCCATCAGAGGAAAGTCTCTCTCTCTCTCCAATGCTAGAAATTCTCTCTTTCTTAGTATTTTTCTCTCCATCTCTACAAATATTTTTTTCTCCATGTCTCCAGTATTTTCTCTCCTTAACTGCAATATTTTTTCCTCCAAGTATTTTTGTCTCCACTTCTTCCCTTATATAAGGTGTTATGTGGTGTTTTGTGTGTGTTTTATATGTTTTTAGTGTGTTTTGGTTATATTGGCTGAGTTTTATGGGCATATCAGGGTGTTTTGAATGCTTTTTGGGTGTTTTTAGCATGATTTAGATGTGTTTGGATGAGTTTTTTAGGGTATTGAGTTGATGTGGGGTGTTTTGAGTGTGTTTTCGGTGTTTTTTGGTGTGTTCGGGTCAGTTTTGTGGATATATTTGGATATTTTGGGGATGTTTTGAGTGCATTTTGAATGATTTAAACGTGTGTTAGGTGTGATTGGATGAGTTTGGATATATATATAGGGGTATTTTGAATTTGTTGGGTGTGTCTGGGTCATTATTGTTGTATTTAAGGATGTTTTGAGTGTGTTTTGGGTTGTTTTGAGTGCAGTTTGTGTGTTTTGGGTTGTTTTGAGTGCAGTTTGTATGTGTTTGGGTGAGTTTTGTTGTAGTTAAGGATGTTTTGAGTGCGGTTTGGGTAAACTTTGTGGGTGTCTTGTGTTTTGAGTGTGTTTAGGGTATTTTGGCGACACACGCCCGTCCTCCAAGTATTTTTGTCTCCACTTCTCCCCAAATATAGAGTGTTATGTGGTGTTTTGTGTGTGTTTTAGATGTTTTTTACTGTGTTTTGGTTATATTGGCTGAGTTTTGTGGACATGTCAGGGTGTTTTGAGTGCTTTTTGGGTGTTTTTAGTGTGATTTAGATGTGTTTGGATGAGTTTTTTTGGGTATTGAGGTGATGTGGTGTGTTTTGAGTGTTTTCGGTGTTTTGGGTGTGTTTGGGTGAGTTTTATGGATATATTTGGGTATTGTGAGGATGTTTTGAGTGTATTTTGAATGTTTTAAATGTGTGTTAGGTGTGATTGGATGAGTTTGGTTATATTTCGGGGTAGTTTGAATTTGTTGGGTGTGTCTGAGTCATTATTGTTGTATTTAAGGATGTTTTGAGTGTGTTTTGGGTTGTTTTGAGTGCAATTTGTGTGTGTTTGGGTGAGTTTTGTTGTAGTTAAGGATGTTCTGAGTGCAGTTTGGGTGAACTTTGTGCGTGTCTTGTGTTTTGAGTGTGTTTTAGGGTATTTTGACCACACACGCCCCCCAGTAACCCAAATAACATAACTTAAACACCACAACCTCATCAGATCTTACCGTAACATATACAGGACAATCTTATCTGGTCTGTTATACCCACAAGGGCTTGCCACACGCCTGACATTGCACAGGTACTCGTGAAAAAAGTTTCCCTGCCTCTCTCACTCACTACTCCAGCCCCTAACTCTTCCAACACATAATGAATCCCAATAAACACACACAACCTCACCAAACCCCAACTTATAACAACTCAATCCCCCGGCAGGTTGTGAAGTCCACGAAGCACAGGCGGAGGAACAAAGGGGACAAGGACGTGGGGCGGTGATCAGAGGAAAGTCTCTCTCTCTCCAATGCTAGAAATTCTCTCTTTCTTAGTATTTTTCTCTCCATATCTCCAAGTATTTTTTTCTCCATCTCTCCATGTCTCCAGTATTTTCTCTCCTTCACTGCAATATTTTTTCCTCCAAGTATTTTTGTTTCCACTTTTCCTTTATTTTTCCCTTCATCTCCATCAAGTATGTTTCTCTCCATCTCTCCACTATTTGTCTTGCATATCTTAGTTTTCTCTCCATCCATCAAGTATTTTCTCACCTCCAGTATTTTTCCTCCCCTTATTTTTTCCCCCCTTCTCTCCATCTCTCCTGTACTTTTCCTTCCATTTCTTTTACTTTCTCTCCATCAATCATTTTTTCCCCTCCATTTTTTTTCCCTCCACTCTCCAGTTTCCCTCCTCCCTGCAAGGAACATAAACAAACAGGTGGATTGTATAGCTGGTATATTTATTTTCATAACATGTTGCTATAATAATAAATGACTTCAAATAATAAAAAGATTGATAAATTTCTCCATAAAATAATTTTCCATTCAACCAAATAGTAACATTTCTTTCTTTCTTTCCTTCTTCTTCCTATTCAGACTTAAAGATATGAAAAATGGCATTTCTTACAAATTTAAAAAAAGGGGGAAGGGGGACAGTGGGACAGGCAGGTTTGTTTTGGTAAGGTTTTCTTGTTTGTGTTGTATTGGAGTGAGTGGAGTGAGGAATCTTTGAAAGGATCCAAATTTCCCCACGCAAGCACACACGTACAGACACACCCACAACCTCTGTCTTTTTTTTTTTTTCGTCTGCCATTAGACGAATGAGAATCTTGGAAGTAGGGACCAGACACACGCGCACACATACATACACGCACACACAGGTACGGGTCGTCTCGTGCACACTGGGAGGCTGGGAGGCTGCTGGCATGCACACTAGGGAGGTGGGGGGCGGGGAGAGGGGAGGTTCTGGTCTTGTCTGGCTGTTGGGTTACCATAGGAATCTTGACTTGTACACCTTCAAAATGTCAACTTTCTTGTGCCTTGAATATTAGGTTAGGTCTGGTTAGGTTAGGTTGGGTTAGGTCTGGTCTGGTCTGTGTTGCAATAAAATTTAAGTGTCCCTTAACAATATTTTAATTTTCTGCCTGTCTTGAATACTGTGTTAAGTCAGGTTAGGTCTTGTCTGGGTTGGGTTGGGATCAAATTTTAACTTCCTTCTAACAAAATCTTAACTTTCTGCCTGCCTTGAATACTGTGTTAGGTTAAGTTAGGTCATGACTTTGTGCCTGCTCTGAATACTGGGTTGGGTCTGGTTAAGCTAGGTCTGGGTGTGTCTGGGTTGGATTGGGATAAAACTATCTTTCTTCCTACAAAATCTTCACTTTCTACCTCTCCTCTCCTGGGCTGACCTGTGAATGAGCTCACTGCGGCAAAGAAGTGACCTAAGGGTGAGTTACTGTCTGTCTGTCTGTCTGTTTGTCACTGCTCCTCAAAACACTGCATTGTTACTTCATTACTCAAAAAGGTTAAGGCTGTCTGTCTGTCTGTCTGTCTGTTTGTCATTGCATTGTTACTTCATTACTATATAAGGTTCAGTGACGGGTGTCTGTCTCTGTCTTGCATTGCTAAGTTAGTCTGGTATATGGTCTGTTTGTCTGTCTGTCTGTCACTCCCCACCACAGCCTCCTTTACTGTCTGTCTGTCTGTCTGTCAGACACTGGCTCTGTATGGTTAAAATGATGTATTGTTAAGACAATTTAGTGTATGGCATGTCTGTCTGTCTGTCTGTCACTCCTCACCAGTCTAAAACAGCCTCCAAGCCCCAAACAAGCTCTCTCTCTCTCTCTCTCTCTCTCTCTCCCAGCACACAGTATCCTAAGATCATGGCAAGTAATATAGATATAATATATATTTATATAATATATAACTTAAGGAACATAGGTTACACTTAAAGAGTTCTATGACAAGTTTATCTGCTTTGGCAACAGGAATACATCTATATTTAACTCTCTCTCTCTCTCTCTCTCTCTCTCTCTCTCTCTCTCTCTCTCTCTCTCTCTCTCTCTCTCTCTCTCTCTCTCTCTCTCTCTCGTTTATTTATTGATTTTATTTGTCTACTTACGTATCATTTATTTGTTTATATTTATCAGTATTTATATACTTTTTGTCTGTCATTATCAACTTCTGTAATATGTATTTAAGTTAACATTTTTTAATTAAAAATTTTCTAATAATAATATCTAATTTATTTTTTTCTTTCTTTCTTTTTCTTTCTTTATTATTATTATTATTTTTATTATTATTATTATTATTATTATTATTATTATTATTATTATTATTATTATTATTATTTATTTTTTTATTTCTTATTTATTTATTTTTTTTTATGCATATGTCCTATTTTTCATTCATGTCTCCCACACTCTCCTCAATCCCTTTAAGTCAGCTGAGAGTGGAGAGAACACATCGTCTTATTAGCTCCTGTTTAAATCGAGGGGCTGAGAGGATGGTATAAGGAAGGTAATATTGTCTGAGGTAATGGTTGCAGGGGATAATGATGATAGCGACCTTGAAATGTTATCATGAGGGTTTATTTATGATGACTTGTTAAGGATTTAATAAATATTTAATAAAAAAAATATTTAATAAATAGGGAGATAGTGGAACAGGAGATAGATAGGCTAAAAAAGTTCAAGTCACCAGGACCTGATGAAATATATCCCAGAGTACTCAAGGAATGTAAAGAGATTATTAGTGAGCCGTTAGTTTCTGTCTTTAGGAAATCACTGGAGTCGGGTGAGGTACCAGTAATGTGGAGGCAGGCTAATGTAGTACCCATCTTTAAGAAAGGAGATAAAACTTTAGTGTCTAGTTATAGACCTGTCAGCTTAACTTCAGTTGTAGGTAAAATGTTAGAGTCAATAATAGCAAGGAACATTAGGGAACATTTAGACAAACATAACTTGATAAATCAGTCACAGCATGGCTTCACGAAGGGGAAGTCTTGCCTGACAAACTTGTTAAGTTTTTACAGTAAGGTGTATTAGGCAGTAGATAATGGTGATAGTTATGATATCTTATATCTGGACTTTAGTAAAGCATTTGACAAGGTACCCAATCAAAGGCTCCTGAGAAAGGTTAGGACACACGGGATAGATGGGAAAGTGTTAGGCTGGATAGGGTCATGGCTTGGTAACAGGCGACAGAGAGTGGTAATAAACGGCTCGAAATCCGAGTAGGGTCATGTAATTAGTGGGGTGCCACAGGGATCAGTAGTAGTAGTTAAACAGTAAGAGAAAAAGAAAAACGAAACTAAATAAAAAAATAGTTGAACAGCAATAAGAAAAAAAAAATACAAATTCAAACAAATAATAATAATAATAAAAACAAGCAAAGATAAACATTAACCCAAAAAACAACAACAACAACCCAATTATCCCCTCCCCTCCCCTCCCTCCTGGGTTTTCAGGGGTATTTCTCCTGTTATTAATGTAGAAATGTTGTTATTGTGTCACTAGAACCGTAAAAAGCACCCTTGAAAACCTGTCACCTCGACTAGAACCTTTTAAAAGCGTGTTTCTTGTTACTAATATAGAATTGTTGTTAATCTGTCACTAGAACTGTAAAACCACCCTTGAAAACCAATGCAACTACTGAGAGAGAGAGAGAGAGAGAGAGAGAGAGAGAGAGGAGCATTTTAGTTGAGCCTATCCTGGGCTGGTTCGTGTTTGCTGCGGTAACGGTGCAGCAGTGAGTGAAATTTTCGTTAATAATCACGTAGCTGGTGTGAAGTTTGGAAAGGGGAGTGAGGAAGTGAAAATATTTATATTATTTGAATTACTATTTGATAACATGTCAACTTGTGTGTGTGTGTGTGTGTATGAGTGTGTGGACTGTGGATGGGTTCAAGAGCATTGACAGATGGCGTTGGGGAGGGAGAGCGGGCAGCTGGCTAGCTGGCCACCCGCAGTGTTTTGGCCAGCACTGGTCAGTTCTACCACACACGCTCTATTAACCAGTGTTTCCGTATTCCTGGCAGCTTCTCCCTGCACCGAGCACCGCCAGGCAGCACCAGAGAGGCACGAGTACGTAAGGTGAGTCCAGCAGTGCCAGCCTCACTGCCTTCACCTACAGCATCCTCCTCCTCCCTGTAGTGTTGTACTCGTTTATTTAGGTCTTATTATTCGTTGTTTAGGTATTTTTTTGGGTTATTTATTCATTTTTAGGTTTCGTTTACATCAGAGTCTGGAAACAGTTGGAGATTTAGGCAAATATTGAATGTTGGTCAATATGTAAACAAGCTGTCAGCTGGGGTAGAGGCGGGGCTTCAGTTATTTCAGCCATTATTTGCCTCGTCTTTCACTTATTGTAAGCCAAACATATCACAAAACGTAGCCACATGTCTAGCCTTAATATCCGCTGGTCAGATAAAGCCGCCATTGCCTGCTTTTGGTGTCATGAACGAATAATTAACGAAATATGGCCGCCGGCTTCCCCACTGTGGTCGCCGCCGAGGGCGGCCATGATGGACTCCTGCATGTTCCAGCTCGCAAGTTCCAATATTTTTTTTATTTTTTTTGAATTACTTTATTTGGCTTCTATAGTACAATTTTGTGGTTTCTAAAAATATTTTGTTGCTTATGAAGTGTGTTTCATGCTTCAGTTAAGTAAATGTGCTGAATTTATTGTTGTTTTTTGCGTAAATAAGGGGCGGTTTGTACGGTTATTTTTACCCAAGACGATTCTTGGCTTTTTTATTTGAGCCTTTAGTGAAGATTTTACTGCTTTAAAAAATCGTTTATGATATTTAAAATGTTTTGCGTTCCTATTGAGTTAAGTATGTGGAATTTGAAATAGCTTTTAATCCCGTTAAAAGTGTTAATTTTGCCATTTTTTAGATTCTTTATTTCTCAATTTCAGCTTGTAACTAACTTTACACTGTTTTAAAAAATAGTTCAGATTTTTTAAAGTGTTTTTTCATTGTTGTAAAGTGAAGTGGGTGGACTTTTCAATGGTTTTAATGGTGTCAAAGGTTCCAACACTTTTCCATATTTCATATTAATATTTCTTTACAACTACTCAGGCTGGAGATGTTTTGATATTGTGAATATTAATTTAAGTAATTGTCAAGTCAGAATATATAAGGCATTCGAGCCTAGCTTCATTTTTTCTAAGGGTCAATTTTAAAATGAAATACGTTACGTACGTAAGCCAGCGGGCTGGTG
This sequence comes from Scylla paramamosain, assembly GCF_035594125.1. Taxonomy (NCBI): domain Eukaryota; kingdom Metazoa; phylum Arthropoda; class Malacostraca; order Decapoda; family Portunidae; genus Scylla; species Scylla paramamosain. The sequence goes on along the minus strand of NC_087175.1, from coordinate 4,227,766 downwards.
GCAGTTCGCCTGTGACGTCATCAAGCCGGGACCCGCTCGGTTCCGGTGTCTCCTCGTCAGTATTTTCCTTAATTTCCAGTGTTTTTTCAGGTGTTTCCAGCTGTTCCCATACTCAGGTGTGTAGGTTGTACTAGTAGTAGGAGAAAAAATATAGAAATTGAGGAAGAAGTAAGGAGAAATGGAGGAGGAGGAGGCATAAGGTGTAAATACGAATGTTTAGTTTAGTTTCCCTTCTTGCCCTGCCTTTCTCTAATATTTCGTGTGTTTTGGGTGTTTTACCTGCTTTGGGTGTATCTAGGAGTGTTGGGTGTTTTAAGTTTTGGGGGTGTTTAGGTGTGTTTAGGATGTATACTTGCTGTTGTGTGTTTTTTTTTTTTTTTTTTGGAGGGGGCAGTGAATTTAGGGTGTTTTAAGTTTCGCTTAAGATGTTTTTAGGTGCATTTTACGTGTTTTTAGTCTTGTGGAGTGTTTTGAGTATATTATGGAGTGTTTTGGTGTGTTTTGGGTGTGTCTGGGAATATATTAAAGTGCTGTTAGTTTGTTTTGGGTGCTTTAAGTGTTTTGGGTGAGTTTTGGTGTGTGTGTGGGGTCTTTTGGGTGTATTTGATTGTGAGTGGGGTGTATTGGGTGCATTATGGTGTGTGTTGCGCATATTCTGTGGTGTGCTGGGATGTTTTTAGTGTGCTTCAATGAGTTGTGTGGTATTTTGGGTGAATTTGAGTGTTTTGAGTGTTGGTGAATTTTGTGGATGGTTAGGAAGTTCAGAGTGCTTTGAGTGTGTTTTGGATATTTTGAGTGTTTGGGTGAGTTTTGTGGGTATTCTAGGGTGTTATGTGGTATTTTGTGTGTGTTTTGGATGTTTTTTAGCGTGTTTTGGTTATATTGGCTAAGTTTTGCTGGCATATCAGAGTGTTTTGAGTGTTTTTTGGATGTTTTTTGCGTGATTTAGATGTGTTTGGGTGAGTTTTTTGGGTATTGAGATGATGTGGGGTGTTTTGAGTGTGTTTTCGATGATTAAAAACGTGTTTTGGTTGTGTTCGGATGAGGTTGTGGATGTATTTGGATATTGTGGTGATGTTTTGAGTGTATTTTGAATGTTTTAAACGTGTTAGGTGTGATTGGATCTCCCTGCCTCTCCCACTCACTACTCAAGCCCCTAACTCTTCCAACACATAACGAATCCCAATAAACACACAACCTCACCAAACCCCAACTTATAAATCAATCCCCCGGCAGATTGTGAAGTCCATGAAGCACAGGTGGAGGAACAAAGGGGACAAGGACGTGGGGCGGCGACCAGAGGAAAGTCTCTCTCTCTCCAATGCTAGAAATTCTCTCTTTCTTAGTATTTTTCTCTCCATCTCTTCAAGTATTTTTTTTCTCCATGTCTCCAGTATTTTCTCTCCTTCACTGCATTATTTTTTCCTTCAAGTATTTTTGTCTCCACTTCTTCCCTTATATAGGGTGTTATGTGGTGTTTTGTGTGTGTTTTAGATGTTTTTTAGCGTGTTTTGGTTATATTGGCTGAGTTTTGTGAGCATATCAGTGTGTTTTGAGTGCTTTTTGGGTGTTTTTAGCGTGATTTAGATGTGTTTGGATGAGTTTTTTTTTTTGGGTATTGAGGTGATGTGGGGTGTTTTGAGTGTGTTTTCGGTGTTTTGGGTGTGTTCGGGTGAGTTTTGTGGATATATTTGTGAGAATGTTTTGAGTGTATTTTGAATGTTTTAAATGTGTGTTAGGTGTGATTGGATGGGTTTGGTTATATTTAGGGGTATTTTGAATCTCTTGGGTGTGTCTGGGTCATTATTGTTGTATTTAAGGATGTTTTGAGTGTGTTTTGGGTTGTTTTTGAGTGCAGTTTGTGTGTGTTTTGGTGAGTTTTGTTGTAATTAAGGATGTTCTGAGTGCAGTTTGGGTGAACTTTGTGGGTGTCTTGTGTTTTGAGTGTGTTTTGGGGTATTTTGGCCACACACACGCCCCAGTAACAAAAATAACTTAAAAACCACAACCTCATCAGATCTTACCATAACATATACAGGACAATCTTACCAGGTCTATTATACCCACTAGGGCTTGCCACACTCCAGACATTGCGCAGGTACTCGTGAAAAAATCCTCCCTGCCTCTCCCACTCACTACTCCAGCCCCTAACTCTTCCAACACATAACAAATCCCAATAAACACAGAACCTCACCAAACCCCAACTTATAACAACTCAATCCCCCGGCAGGTTGTGAAGTCCACGAAGCACAGGCAGAGGAACAAAGGGGACAAGGACGTGGGGCGGCGATCAGAGGAAAGTCTCTCTCTCTCCAATGCTAGAAATTCTCTCTTTCTTAGTATTTTTGTCTCCATCTGTCCAAGTATTTTTTTCTCTATGTCTCCAGTATTTTCTCTCCTTCACTGCAATATTTTTTCCTCCAAGTATTTTTGTCTCCACTTCTCCCCTTATATAGGGTGTTATATGGTGTTTTGTGTGTGTTTTATATATTTTTAGCGTGTTTTGGTTATATTGGCTGAGTTTTATGGGCATAACAGGGTGTTTTGAATGCTTTTTGGGTGTTTTTAGCATGATTTAGATGTGTTTGGATGAGTTTTTTAGGGTATTGATTTGATGTGGGGTGTTTTGAGTGTGTTTTCGGTGTTTTTTGGTGTGTTCGGGTCAGTTTTGTGGATATATTTGGATATTTTGGGGATGTTTTGAGTGCATTTTGAATGATTTAAACGTGTGTTAGGTGTGATTGGATGAGTTTGGATATATATATAGGGGTATTTTGAATTTGTTGGGTGTGTCTGGGTCATTATTGTTGTATTTAAGGATGTTTTGAGTGTGTTTTGGGTTGTTTTGAGTGCAGTTTGTGTGTTTTGGGTTGTTTTGAGTGCAGTTTGTATGTGTTTGGGTGAGTTTTGTTGTAGTTAAGGATGTTCTGAATGCGGTTTGGGTAAACTTTGTGGGTGTCTTGTGTTTTGAGTGTGTTTTAGGGTATTTTGGCCTCACACGCCCGTCCTCCAAGTATTTTTGTCTCCACTTCTCCCCAAATATAGAGTGTTATGTGGTGTTTTGTGTGTGTTTTAGATGTTTTTACTGTGTTTTGGTTATATTGGCTGAGTTTTGTGGACATGTCAGGGTGTTTTGAGTGCTTTTTGGGTGTTTTTAGTGTGATTTAGATGTGTTTGGATGAGTTTTTTTGGGTATTGATGTGATGTGGTGTGTTTTGAGTGTGTTTTCGGTGTTTTGGGTGTGTTTGGGTGAGTTTTATGGATATATTTGGGTATTGTGGGGATGTTTTGAGTGTATTTTGAATGTTTTAAATGTGTGTTAGGTGTGATTGGATGAGTTTGGTTATATTTCGGGGTAGTTTGAATTTGTTGGGTGTGTCTGAGTCATTATTGTTGTATTTAAGGATGTTTTGAGTGTGTTTTGGGTTGTTTTGAGTGCAATTTGTCTGTGTTTGGGTGAGTTTTGTTGTAGTTAAGGATGTTCTGAGTGCAGTTTGGGTGAACTTTGTGCGTGTCTTGTGTTTTGAGTGTGTTTTAGGGTATTTTGACCACACACGCCCCCCAGTAACCCAAATAACATAACTTAAACACCACAACCTCATCAGATCTTACCGTAACATATACAGGACAAACTTATCTGGTCTGTTATACCCACAAGGGCTTGCCACACGCCTGACATTGCACAGGTACTCGTGAAAAAAGTTTCCCTGCCTCTATCACTCACTACTCCAGCCCCTAACTCTTCCAACACATAATGAATCCCAATAAACACACACAACCTCACCAAACCCCAACTTATAACAACTCAATCCCCCGGCAGGTTGTGAAGTCCACAAAGCACAGGCGGAGGAACAAAGGGGACAAGGACATGGGGCGGTGATCAGAGGAAAGTCTCTCTCTCTCCAATGCTAGAAATTCTCTCTTTCTTAGTATTTTTCTCTCCATATCTCCAAGTATTTTTTTCTCCATCTCTCCATGTCTCCAGTATTTTCTCTCCTTCACTGCAATATTTTTTCCTCCAAGTATTTTTGTTTCCACTTTTCCCTTATTTTTCCCTTCATCTCCATCAAGTATGTTTCTCTCCATCTCTGCACTATTTGTCTTGCATATCTTAGTTTTCTCTCCATCCATCAAGTATTTTCTCACCTCCAGTTTTTTTCCTCCCCTTATTTTTTCCCCCCTTCTCTCCATCTCTCCTGTACTTTTCCTTCCATTTCTTTTACTTTCTCTCCATCAATCATTTTTTCCCCTCCATTTTTTTTCCCTCCACTCTCCAGTTTCCCTCCTCCCTGCAAGGAACATAAACAAACAGGTGGATTGTATAGCTGGTATATTTATTTTCATAACATGTTGCTATAATGATAAATGACTTCAAATAATAAAAAGATTGATAAATTTCTCCATAAAATAATTTTCCATTCAACCAAATAGTAACATTTCTTTCTTTCTTTCCTTCTTCTTCCTATTCAGACTTAAAGATATGAAAAATGGCATTTCTTACAAATTTAAAAAAAGGGGGAAGGGGGACAGTGGGGCAGGCAGGTTTGTTTTGGTTAGGTTTTCTTGTTTGTGTTGTATTGGAGTGAGTGGAGTGAGGAATCTTTGAAAGGATCCAAATTTCCCCATGGAAGCACACACGTACAGACACACCCACAACCTCTGTCTTTTTTTTTTTTTCGTCTGCCATTAGACGAATGAGAATCATGGAAGTAGGGACCAGACACACGCGCACACATACATACACGCACACACAGGTACGGGTCGTCTCGTGCACACTGGGAGGCTGGGAGGCTGCTGGCATGCACACTAGGGAGGTGGGGGGCAGGGAGAGGGGAGGTTCTGGTCTTGTCTGGCTGTTGGGTTACCATAGGAATCTTGACTTGTACACCTTCAAATGTCAACTTTCTTGTGCCTTGAATATTAGGTTAGGTCTGGTTAGGTTAGGTTGGGTTAGGTCTGGTTAGGTTAGGTTGGGTTAGGTCTGGTCTGGTCTGTGTTGCAATAAAATTTAAGTGTCCCTTAACAATATTTTAATTTTCTGCCTGTCTTGAATACTGTGTTAAGTCAGGTTAGGTCTTGTCTGGGTTGGGTTGGGATCAAATTTTAACTTCCTTCTAACAAAATCTTAACTTTCTGCCTGCCTTGAATACTGTGTTAGGTTAAGTTAGGTCATGACTTTGTGCCTGCTCTGAATACTGGGTTGGGTCTGGTTAAGCTAGGTCTGGGTGTGTCTGGGTTGGATTGGGATAAAACTATCTTTCTTCCTACAAAATCTTCACTTTCTACCTCTCCTCTCCTGGGCTGACCTGTGAATGAGCTCACTGCGGCAAAGAAGTGACCTAAGGGTGAGTTACTGTCTGTCTGTCTGTCTGTTTGTCACTGCTCCTCAAAACACTGCATTGTTACTTCATTACTCAAAAAGGTTAAGGCTGTCTGTCTGTCTGTCTGTCTGTTTGTCATTGCATTGTTACTTCATTACTATATAAGGTTCAGTGACGGGTGTCTGTCTCTGTCTTGCATTGCTAAGTTAGTCTGGTATATGGTCTGTTTGTCTGTCTGTCTGTCACTCCCCACCACAGCCTCCTTTACTGTCTGTCTGTCTGTCTGTCAGACACTGGCTCTGTATGGTTAAAATGATGTATTGTTAAGACAATTTAGTGTATGGCATGTCTGTCTGTCTGTCTGTCACTCCTCACCAGTCTAAAACAGCCTCCAAGCCCCAAACAAGCTCTCTCTTTCTCTCTCTCTCTCTCTCTCTCTCTCTCTCTCTCTCTCTCTCTCTCGCTCTCCCAGCACACAGTATCCTAAGATCATGGCAAGTAATATAGATATAATATATATTTATATAATATATAACTTAAGGAACATAGGTTACACTTAAAGAGTTCTATGACAAGTTTATCTGCTTTGGCAACAGGAATACATCTATATTTAACTCTCTCTCTCTCTCTCTCTCTCTCGTTTATTTATTGATTTTATTTGTCTACTTACGTATCATTTATTTGTTTATATTTATCAGTATTTATATACTTTTTGTCTGTCATTATCAACTTCTGTAATATGTATTTAAGTTAACATTTTTTAATTAAAAATTTTCTAATAATAATATCTAATTTATTTTCTTTTTCTTTCTTTCTTTTTCTTTCTTTATTATTATTTTTATTATTATTATTATTATTATTATTATTATTATTATTATTATTATTATTATTATTTATTTTTTTATTTTTTATTTATTTATTTTTTTTATGCATATGTGCTATTTTTCATTCATGTCTCCCACACTCTCCTCAATCCCTTTAAGTCAGCTGAGAGTGGAGAGAACACATCGTCTTATTAGCTCCTGTTTAAATCGAGGGGCTGAGAGGATGGTATAAGGAAGGTAATATTGTCTGAGGTAATGGTTGCAGGGGATAATGATGATAGCGACCTTGAAATGTTATCATGAGGGTTTATTTATGATGACTTGTTAAGGATTTAATAAATATTTAATAAAATAAATATTTAATAAATAGGGAGATAGTGGAACAGGAGATAGATAGGCTAAAAAAGTTCAAGTCACCAGGACCTGATGAAGTATATCCCAGATTACTCAAGGAATGTAAAGAGATTATTAGTGAGCCGTTAGTTTCTGTCTTTAGGAAATCACTGGAGTCGGGTGAGGTACCAGTAATGTGGAGGCAGGCTAATGTAGTACCCATCTTTAAGAAAGGAGATAAAACTTTAGTGTCTAGTTATAGACCTGTCAGCTTAACTTCAGTTGTAGGTAAAATGTTAGAGTCAATAATAGCAAGGAACATTAGGGAACATTTAGACAAACATAACTTGATAAATCAGTCACAGCATGGCTTCACGAAGGGGAAGTCTTGCCTGACAAACTTGTTAAGTTTTTACAGTAAGGTGTATGAGGCAGTAGATAATGGTGATAGTTATGATATCTTATATCTGGACTTTAGTAAAGCATTTGACAAGGTACCCAATCAAAGGCTCCAGAGAAAGGTTAGGACACACGGGATAGATGGGAAAGTGTTAGGCTGGATAGGGTCATGGCTTGGTAACAGGCGACAGAGAGTGGTAATAAACGGCTCGAAATCCGAGTAGGGTCATGTAATTAGTGGGGTGCCACAGGGATCAGTAGTAGTAGTTAAACAGTAAGAGAAAAAGAAAAACGAAACTAAATAAAAAAATAGTTGAACAGCAATAAGAAAAAAAAATACAAATTCAAACAAATAATAATAATAATAATAAAAAACAAGCAAAGATAAACATTAACCCAAAAAACAACAACAACAACCCAATTATCCCCTCCCCTCCCCTCCCTCCTGGGTTTTCAGGGGTATTTCTCCTGTTATTAATGTAGAAATGTTGTTATTGTGTCACTAGAACCGTAAAAAGCACCCTTGAAAACCTGTCACCTCGACTAGAACCTTTTAAAAGCGTGTTTCTTGTTACTAATATAGAATTGTTGTTAATCTGTCACTAGAACTGTAAAACCACCCTTGAAAACCTGTGCAACTACTGAGAGAGAGAGAGAGAGAGAGAGAGAGAGAGAGGAGCATTTTAGTTGAGCCTATCCTGGGCTGGTTCGTGTTTGCTGCGGTAACGGTGCAGCAGTGAGTGAAATTTTCGTTAATAATCACGTAGCTGGTGTGAAGTTTGGAAAGGGGAGTGAGGAAGTGAAAATATTTATATTATTTGAATTACTATTTGATAACATGTCAACTTGTGTGTGTGTGTGTGTATGAGTGTGTGGACTGTGGATGGGTTCAAGAGCATTGACAGATGGCGTTGGGGAGGGAGAGCGGGCAGCTGGCTAGCTGGCCACCCGCAGTGTTTTGGCCAGCACTGGTCAGTTCTACCACACACGCTCTATTAACCAGTGTTTCCGTATTCCTGGCAGCTTCTCCCTGCACCGAGCACCGCCAGGCAGCACCAGAGAGGCACGAGTACGTAAGGTGAGTCCAGCAGTGCCAGCCTCACTGCCTTCACCTACAGCATCCTCCTCCTCCCTGTAGTGTTGTACTCGTTTATTTAGGTCTTATTATTCGTTGTTTAGGTATTTTTTTTGGTTATTTATTTATTTTTAGGTTTCGTTTACATCAGAGTCTGGAAACAGTTGGAGATTTAGGCAAATATTGAATGTTGGTCAATATGTAAACAAGCTGTCAGCTGGGGTAGAGGCGGGGCTTCAGTTATTTCAGCCATTATTTGCCTCGTCTTTCACTTATTGTAAGCCAAACATATCACAAAACGTAGCCACATGTCTAGCCTTAATATCCGCTGGTCAGATAAAGCCGCCATTGCCTGCTTTTGGTGTCATGAACGAATAATTAACGAAATATGGCCGCCGGCTTCCCCACTGTGGTCGCCGCCGAGGGCGGCCATGATGGACTCCTGCATGTTCCAGCTCGCAAGTTCCAATATTTTTTTTATTTTTTTTGAATTACTTTATTTGGCTTCTATAGTACAATTTTGTGGTTTCTAAAAATATTTTGTTGCTTATGAAGTGTGTTTCATGCTTCAGTTAAGTAAATGTGCTGAATTTATTGTTGTTTTTTTGCGTAAATAAGGGGCGGTTTGTACGGTTATTTTTACCCAAGACGATTCTTGGCTTTTTTATTTGAGCCTTTAGTGAAGATTTTACTGCTTTAAAAAATCGTTTATGATATTTAAAATGTTTTGCGTTCCTATTGAGTTAAGTATGTGGAATTTAAAATAGCTTTTAATCCCGTTAAAAGTGTTGATTTTGCCATTTTTTAGATTCTTTATTTCTCAATTTCAGCTTGTAACTAACTTTACACTGTTTTAAAAAATAGTTCAGATTTTTTAAAGTGTTTTTTCATTGTTGTAAAGTGAAGTGGGTGGACTTTTCAATGGTTTTAATGGTGTCAAAGGTTCCAACACTTTTCCATATTTCATATTAATATTTCTTTACAACTACTCAGGCTGGAGATGTTTTGATATTGTGAATATTAATTTAAGTAATTGTCAAGTCAGAATATATAAGGCATTCGAGCCTAGCTTCATTTTTTCTAAGGGTCAATTTTAAAATGAAATACGTTACGTACGTAAGCCAGCGGGCTGGTGGCAGTTCGCCTGTGACGTCATCAAGCCGGGACCCGCTCGGTTCCGGTGTCTCCTCGTCAGTATTTTCCTTAATTTCCAGTGTTTTTTCAAGTGTTTCCAGCTGTTCCCATACTCAGGTGTGTAGGTTGTACTAGTAGTAGGAGAAAAAATATAGAAATTGAGGAGGAGGAGGAAGAAGTAAGGAGAAATGGAGGAGGAGGAGTGCATAAGGTGTAAATACGAATGTTTAGTTTAGTTTCCCTTCTTGCCCTGCCTTTCTCTAATATTTCGTGTGTTTTGGGTGTTTTACCTGCTTTGGGTGTATCTAGGAGTGTTGGGTGTTTTAAGTTTTGGGGGTGTTTAGGTGTGTTTAGGATGTATACTTGCTGTTGTGTGTTTTTTTTTTTTTTTTGGAGGGGGCAGTGAATTTAGGGTGTTTTAAGTTTCGCTTAAGATGTTTTTAGGTGCATTTTACGTGTTTTTAGTCTTGTGGAGTGTTTTGAGTATATTATGGAGTGTTTTGGTGTGTTTTGGGTGTGTCTGGGAATATATTAAAGTGCTGTTAGTTTGTTTTGGGTGCTTTAAGTGTTTTGGGTGAGTTTTGGTGTGTGTGTGGGGTTTTTTGGGTGTATTTGAGTGTGAGTGGGGTGTATTGGGTGCATTTTGGTGTGTGTTGCGCATATTCTGTGGTGTGCTGGGATGTTTTTAGTGTGCTTCAATGAGTTGTGTGGTATTTTGGGTGAATTTGAGTGTTTTGAGTGTTGGTGAATTTTGTGGATGGTTAGGAAGTTCAGAGTGCTTTGAGTGTGTTTTGGATATTTTGAGTTTTTGGGTGAGTTTTGTGGGTATTCTAGGGTGTTATGTGGTATTTTGTGTGTGTTTTGGATGTTTTTTAGCGTGTTTTGGTTATATTGGCTAAGTTTTGTGGGCATATCAGAGTGTTTTGAGTGTTTTTTGGATGTTTTTAGCGTGATTTAGATGTGTTTGGGTGAGTTTTTTGGGTATTGAGGTGATGTGGGGTGTTTTGAGTGTGTTTTCGATGATTAAAAACGTGTTTTGGTTGTTTTCGGATGAGGTTGTGGAAGTATTTGGATATTGTGGTGATGTTTTGAGTGTATTTTGAATGTTTTAAACGTGTTAGGTGTGATTGGATCTCCCTGCCTCTCCCACTCACTACTCAAGCCCCTAACTCTTCCAACACATAACGAATCCCAATAAACACACAACCTCACCAAACCCCAACTTATAAATCAATCCCCCGGCAGATTGTGAAGTCCATGAAGCACAGGTGGAGGAACAAAGGGGACAAGGACGTGGGGCGGCGACCAGAGGAAAGTCTCTCTCTCTCCAATGCTAGAAATTCTCTCTTTCTTAGTATTTTTCTCTCCATCTCTTCAAGTATTTTTTTTCTCCATGTCTCCAGTATTTTCTCTCCTTCACTGCATTATTTTTTCCTGCAAGTATTTTTGTCTCCACTTCTTCCCTTATATAGGGTGTTATGTGGTGTTTTGTGTGTGTTTTAGATGTTTTTTAGCGTGTTTTGGTTATATTGGCTGAGTTTTGTGGGCATATCATTGTGTTTTGAGTGCTTTTTGGGTGTTTTTAGCGTGATTTAGATGTGTTTGGATGAGTTTTTTTTTTTGGGTATTGAGGTGATGTGGGGTGTTTTGAGGGTGCTTTCGGTGTTTTGGGTGAGTTTTGTGGATATATTTGTGAGAATGTTTTGAGTGTATTTTGAATGTTTTAAATGTGTGTTAGGTGTGATTGGATGGGTTTGGTTATATTTAGGGGTATTTTGAATCTCTTGGGTGTGTCTGGGTCATTATTGTTGTATTTAAGGATGTTTTGAGTGTGTTTTGGGTTGTTTTTGAGTGCAGTTTGTGTGTGTTTTGGTGAGTTTTGTTGTAATTAAGGATGTTCTGAGTGTAGTTTGCTTGAACTTTGTGGGTGTCTTGTGTTTTGAGTGTGTTTTGGGGTATTTTGGCCACACACACGCCCCAGTAACCCAAATAACTTAAAAACCACAACCTCATCAGATCTTACCATAACATATACAGGACAATCTTACCAGGTCTATTATACCCACTAGGGCTTGCCACACTCCAGACATTGCGCAGGTACTCGTGAAAAAATCCTCCTTGCCTCTCCCACTTACTACTCCAGCCCCTAACTCTTCCAACACATAACAAATCCCAATAAACACACACAACCTCACCAAACCCCAACTTATAACAACTCAATCCCCCGGCAGGTTGTGAAGTCCACGAAGCACAGGTGGAGGAACAAAGGGGACAAGGACGTGGGGCGGCGATCAGAGGAAAGTCTTTCTCTCTCCAATGCTAGAAATTCTCTCTTTCGTAGTATTTTTGTCTCCATCTCTCCAAGTATTTTTTTCTCTATGTCTCCAGTATTTTTTCTCCTTCACTGCAATATTTTTTCCTCCAAGTATTTTTGTCTCCACTTCTCCCCTTATATAAGGTGTTATGTGGTGTTTTATGTGTGTTTTAGATGTTTTTTAGCGTGTTTTGGCTGAGTTTTGTGGGCATATCAGGGTGTTTTGAGTGCTTTTTGGGTGTTTTTAGCATGATTTAGATGTGTTTGGATGAGTTTTTTGGGGTATTGAGGTGATATGGGGTGTTTTGAGTGTGTTTTCGGTGTTCTTTGGTGTGTTCAGGTCAGTTTTGTGGATATATTTGGGTATTTTGGGGATGTTTTGAGTGCATTTTGAATGTTTTAAACGTGTGCTTAGGTGTGATTGGATGAGTTTGGATATATATAGGGGTATTTTGAATCTGTTGGGTGTGTCTGGGTCATTATTGTTGTATTTAAGGATGTTTTGAGTGTGTTTTGGGTTGTTTTGAGTGCAGTTTCTGTGTGTTTTGGGTTGTTTTGAGTGCAGTTTGTATGTGTTTGGGTGAGTTTTGTTGTAGTTAAGGATGTTCTGAGTGCAGTTCGGGTAAACTTTGTGGGTGTCTTGTGTTTTGAGTGTGTTTTAGGGTATTTTCAGTGTGTTTTAGAATATTTTGGCCACACATGCCCCATCAGTAACCCAAACAACATAACTTAAACACCACAACCTCATCAGATCTTACCGTAACATGTACAGGACAATCTTATCAGGTCTGTTATACCCACAAGGGCTTGTCACACTCCAGACATTGCGCAGGTACTCGTGAAAAAAGTCTCCCTGCCTCTCCCACTCACTACTCCAGCCCCTAACTCTTCCAACACGTAACGAATACCAATAAACACAGAACCTCACCAAACCCCAACTTATAACAACTCAATCCCCCGGCAGGTTGTGAAGTCCACGAAGCACAGGCAGAGGAACAAAGGGGACAAGGACGTGGGGCGGCGATCAGAGGAAAGTCTCTCTCTCTCCAATGCTAGAAATTCTCTCTTTCTTAGTATTTTTGTCTCCATCTGTCCAAGTATTTTTTTCTCTATGTCTCCAGTATTTTCTCTCCTTCACTGCAATTTTTTTTCCTCCAAGTGTTTTTGTCTCCACTTCTCCCCTTATATAGGGTGTTATATGGTGTTTTGTGTGTGTTTTATATGTTTTTAGCGTGTTTTGGTTATATTGGCTGAGTTTTATGGGCATATTAGGGTGTTTTGAATGCTTTTTGGGTGTTTTTAGCATGATTTAGATGTGTTTGGATGAGTTTTTTAGGGTATTGAGTTGATGTGGGGTGTTTTGAGTGTGTTTTCGGTGTTTTTTGGTGTGTTCGGGTCAGTTTTGTGGATATATTTGGATATTTTGGGGATGTTTTGAGTGCATTTTGAATGATTTAAACGTGTGTTAGGTGTGATTGGATGAGTTTGGATATATATATAGGGGTATTTTGAATTTGTTGGGTGTGTCTGGGTCATTATTGTTGTATTTAAGGATGTTTTGAGTGTGTTTTGGGTTGTTTTGAGTGCAGTTTGCGTGTTTTGGGTTGTTTTGAGTGCAGTTTGTATGTGTTTGGGTGAGTTTTGTTGTAGTTAAGGATGTTTTGGCCACACACGCCCGTCCTCCAAGTATTTTTGTCTCCACTTCTCCCCAAATATAGAGTGTTATGTGGTGTTTTGTGTGTGTTTTAGATGATTTTTACTGTGTTTTGGTTATATTGGCTGAGTTTTGTGGACACGTCAGGGTGTTTTGAGTGCTTTTTGGGTGTTTTTAGTGTGATTTAGATGTGTTTGGATGAGTTTTTTTGGGTATTGAGGTGATGTGGTGTGTTTTGAGTGTGTTTTCGGTGTTTTGGGTGTGTTTGGGTGAGTTTTATGGATATATTTGGGTATTGTGGGGATGTTTTGAGTGTATTTTGAATGTTTTAAATGTGTGTTAGGTGTGATTGGATGAGTTTGGTTATATTTTGGGATAGTTTGAATTTGTTGGGTGTGTCTGAGTCATTATTGTTGTATTTAAGGATGTTTTGAGTGTGTTTTGGGTTGTTTTGAGTGCAATTTGTGTGTGTTTGGGTGAGTTTTGTTGTAGTTAAGGATGTTCTGAGTGCAGTTTGGGTGAACTTTGTGCGTGTCTTGTGTTCTGAGTGTGTTTTAGGGTATTTTGACCACACACGCCCCCCAGTAACCCAAATAACATAACTTAAACACCACAACCTCATCAGATCTTACCGTAACATATACAGGACAATCTTTTCTGGTCTGTTATACCCACAAGGGCTTGCCACACGCCTGACATTGCACAGGTACTCGTGAAAAAAGTTTCCCTGCCTCTCTCACTCACTACTCCAGCCTTTAACTCTTCCAACACATAATGAATCGCAATAAACACACACAACCTCACCAAACCCCAACTTATAACAACTCAATCCCCCGGCAGGTTGTGAAGTCCACGAAGCACAGGCGGAGGAACAAAGGGGACAAGGACGTGGGGCGGTGATCAGAGGAAAGTCTCTCTCTCTCCAATGCTAGAAATTCTCTCTTTCTTATTATTTTTCTCTCCATATCTCCAAGTATTTTTTTCTCCATCTCTCCATGTCTCCAGTATTTTCTCTCCTTCACTGCAATATTTTTTCCTCCAAGTATTTTTGTTTCCACTTTTCCCTTATTTTTCCCTTCATCTCCATCAAGTATGTTTCTCTCCATCTCTCCACTATTTGTCTTGCATATCTTAGTTTTCTCTCCATCCATCAAGTATTTTCTGACCTCCAGTATTTTTCCTCCCCTTATTTTTTCCCCCCTTCTCTCCATCTCTCCTGTACTTTTCCTTCCATTTCTTTTACTTTCTCTCCATCAATCATTTTTTCCCCTCCATCTTTTTTCCCTCCACTCTCCAGTTTCCCTCCTCCCTGCAAGGAACATAAACAAACAGGTGGATTGTATAGCTGGTATATTTATTTTCATAACATGTTGCTATAATAATAAATGACTTCAAATAATAAAAAGATTGATAAATTTCTCCATAAAATAATTTTCCATTCAACCAAATAGTAACATTTCTTTCTTTCTTTCCTTCTTCTTCCTATTCAGACTTAAAGATATGAAAAATGGCATTTCTTACAAATTTAAAAAAAGGGGGAAGGGGGACAGGGGGGCAGGCAGGTTTGTTTTGGTTAGGTTTTCTTGTTTGTGTTGTATTGGAGTGAGTGGAGTGAGGAATCTTTGAAAGGATCCAAATTTCCCCACGCAAGCACACACGTACAGACACACCCACAACCTCTGTCTTTTTTTTTTTTTTCGTCTGCCATTAGACGAATGAGAATCTTGGAAGTAGGGACCAGACACACGCGCACACATACATACACGCACACACAGGTACGGGTCTTCTCGTGCACACTGGGAGGCTGGGAGGCTGCTGGCATGCACGCTAGGGAGGTGGGGGGCGGGGAGAGGGGAGGTTCTGGTCTTGTCTGGCTGTTGGGTTACCATAGGAATCTTGACTTGTACACCTTCAAAACGTCAACTTTCTTGTGTATTGAATATTAGGTTAGGTCTGGTTAGGTTAGGTTGGGTTAGGTCTGGTCTGGTCTGTGTTGCAATAAAATTTATGTGTCCCTTAACAATATTTTAATTTTCTGCCTGTCTTGAATACTGTGTTAAGTCAGGTTAGGTCTTGTCTGGGTTGGGTTGGGATCAAATTTTAACTTCCTTCTAACAAAATCTTAACTTTCTGCCTGCCTTGAATACTGTGTTAGGTTAAGTTAGGTCATGACTTTGTGCCTGCTCTGAATACTGGGTTGGGTCTGGTTAAGCTAGGTCTGGGTGTGTCTGGGTTGGATTGGGATAAAACTATCTTTCTTCCTACAAAATCTTCACTTTCTACCTCTCCTCTCCTGGGCTGACCTGTGAATGAGCTCACTGCGGCAAAGAAGTGACCTAAGGGTGAGTTACTGTCTGTCTGTCTGTCTGTTTGTCACTGCTCCTCAAAACACTGCATTGTTACTTCATTACTCAAAAAGGTTAAGGCTGTCTGTCTGTCTGTCTGTCTGTTTGTCATTGCATTGTTACTTCATTACTATATAAGGTTCAGTGACGGGTGTCTGTCTCTGTCTTGCATTGCTAAGTTAGTCTGGTATATGGTCTGTTTGTCTGTCTGTCTGTCACTCCCCACCACAGCCTCCTTTACTGTCTGTCTGTCTGTCTGTCAGACACTGGCTCTGTATGGTTAAAATGATGTATTGTTAAGACAATTTAGTGTATGGCCTGTCTGTCTGTCTGTCACACCTCACCAGTCTAAAACAGTCTCCAAGCCCCACACAAGCTCTCTCTCTCTCTCTCTCTCTCTCTCAGCACACAGTATCCTAAGATCATGGCAAGCAATATAGATATAATATATATTTATATAATATATAACTTAAGGAACGTAGGTTACACAGTTCTATGACAAGTTTATCTGCTTTGGCAACAGGAATACATCTATATTTAACTCTCTCTCTCTCTCTCTCTCTCTCTCTCTCTCTCTCTCTCTCTCTCTCTCTCTCTCTCTCTCTCTCTCTCGTTTATTTATTGATTTTATTTGTCTACTCACGTATCATTTATATTGTTTATATTTATCAATTTTTATATACTTTTTGTCTGTCATTATCAACTTCTGTAATATCTATTTAAGTTAACATTTTTTAATTAAAAATTTTTGTAATAATAATATCTAATTTATTTTATTTATCTTTATTTATTTATTTATTTATTTATTAATTTATTATTATTATTATTATTTTTATTATTATTATTATTATTATTATTATTATTATTATTATTATTATTATTATTATTATTTTATTATTATTATTATTATCATTTCTATTATTTATTTATTTATTTTTTTATGCATATGTGCTATTTTTCATTCATGTCTCCCACACTCTCCTCAATCCCTTTAATTCAGCTGAGAGTGGAGGGAACACATCGTCTTATTAGCTCCTGTTTAAATCGAGGGGCTGAGAGGATGGTATAAGGAAGGTGATATTGTCTGAGGTAATGGTTGCAGGGGATAATGATGATAGCGACCTTGAAATGTTATCATGAGGGTTTATTTATTTAAGGATTTACGGGTCCAGCAAAAATGCGATTAAATTATTTGGATGCACATGAAATCCATAAATAAGGTATATACGTATTTATAAGTAAAAAAAGTGTGAAATATTTTAGGCTCGTGCTGGTAACTTTTCACTTAAACATACCTAATACATAGAATAATGTAAACAAAAAAATGAATACGTTGATATATTGAAGGTAACAAACTAGTGGAATATATTGAAATGCCTAAAGAAACCTCTAAATCTACATAAACCTGCTTATTATACATATACCACAACATTAAATTAATAAGTACGTTAATATTTAAACATAAAAAAATTACTTGAATCCCTAAGATAACCTAAAACACCAAAATAAATCTTTAAACCCAAGTCTATACCTAAACATCCCGTAAGCTCGTAGTGGCAGTTAGATCCAAGATGGCTGGGTTGCTGGCTCTTCGCGGCCTCTCTAGAAACTGTAAGCCTAAAAACGCCCATTTAAACCACTAATACCTTAACCTTACCTGTATTTCCCGTAATTTAAGGCCTCCATGTACCTGTGGGGTGGATAATAAGGGCGGTAAATAGGGAGATAAGGCGATAAATAAGATGTTTATTTGGGACGGCAATGACGCAATCGTGCCTAACCAGGGAAAGGGAGAAAAATTATTACTAAGTTTTTATTTTATTTTACCTGGAATTCTTTTAGTTAGAAGCTTGTGGGGGGGGGAGGTTGCGGTGTGTCTAGGGCTTGTGTGTGGGTGGTGTGAGGAGAGATGAAGGTAGGATAAGGGAGATATGAGGGGAAATGTGTGTGTATGAATGTATGTATGTTAAGACAGCCGGTGACTTGAATAAATTTTATATTAGGACTGGTTTTGTTTATTTTGAGGGCTGGGGTTTGTTTGTTTGTTGGCTTACTTGATGGGTTTAAAATTGGGCATTATTAGAAAAGACGAACAGTGTAAATATAGGAGTGATGTTTTTTTTTTTATTACTTAATGTCAAACTGTGCATGGTTTCGGTAAATTTATAGTTTAAGCCAATGTCCCCAATCTCTACCCACGGCCCATGGCGTTATTATTAATTTCCGACAAGTAGTGTAATCATTAGAAATGATGTGAATAGTGAGAAGAACAAAATGAGGTAGGTTATTACCACGTAGTGTGTAATGGCTTAAACTATAATAAAACCATGGTTTCTAAGTGTATCGAAGACTGACTTTTTATTTCTCTTTTCCAGGGTGGTTTAATGGTGTGTTAGTCTTTACCTGTCCGATTAAAGATAGACTAATGATAGGATACAACCAATCAGGATGGTGAATGAGCTAGGCCGTCAGACAGTTAGGTAGTTCGGAGCTGTGTGAGTTTATGACTGTGCTTTGGTTTGATGTGACTTATTTATCCATTATTTTTGTTGTGTTAATTACTGAACCATCAGCTGGCTTGGATAAAGTTTGTGTGATGGTTAGTTAACAAGGCCATCTGACAGTCAGGTAGTTAAGACCTTCATGTCATGACAGATGTGTTTTTGTTGCATTTAACGGTTTTATTTATTTATTTATTTATTTATTTATCATCATTATTATTATTATTATTATTATTATTATTATTATTATTATTATTTTATTTTTATTTTTTTGTGGTGTAGTGGTGTTGTGTTAAAACTGTTGGTGCAATGCTGATGTAGTGGTTAACAAGACCATCTGACAGTTTAGTTGTAGCCAGCCTGCCATTATTGAAGTGTTTTGGTTGGACTTACTTTCGGGGTGTTCTTAACGAGCTGTCAGGTGAGCTGGGTGAGCTGTCGGGTGAGCTTGTGGTGGTTAACAAGGGTAGCAGACCGTTAGGTAGTTAAGACCAGCATGCCATTATTGTGGTTGGATTCAATTGTTTCTGTGGGGCTTAATGTTATTTTGGTGTTTGAACTGTCAGCCAGCCTTGTTACTGGCTGTGTGGTGGCTAACAAGGCTGTCTCATCATGTTTTAGTCAGGACATTCATGCTGTTCATTGTTAATTTGTTCTGGTTACATATTAGGGTTTTTGTGGGGTGTAATTGTTTTGGTCTTAACTACCTGTCAGCTAGTCTTGTTAACCCTTTCACTGTGACACAAACAGTTAGCAGCAACAAAAGCAATGTGTGAAGTCTTTACAAGCATCTACAATAAAGTTAGTGATGAAAAAGAACACATTTTGCAATTTCTTTCCAGTTTGAAGATTGGTTGTGGCCATAGAACAAGTAAAGATGTCTCACAGTGATTGGTGATTAGGGAAAGGTGTACCAAGTGGCAGTCAGAGGGTTAATGAATGTGTGGTGGTTAACAAGCCCATCTGACAAGTAGGGGGAGCTAAGACAAGCACTCCATTCAACATAAACATGCTTTGGTTAGATATCTGGATCCTTTTTTGGAGTGTAATTGTGTTTTGGGCAACTACCTGTCAACCAACATGGATTACTGCATCTCTTGTTTGTGTCTTCTTGAATGTTGCTTTGTACTCAATTATTTATCTACCTAGTTATCCCTGCACCTCTCCATCTGAATGTCAATTTGTGTGTTTGTACTTATGTGTGTTTATCTTGGCAGGCGCCGTGAATGCTGATTTATGCTCTGTATTTATCTATGTACTTTTCTATTTGAATATCTATCAGTATAATTATGTGTGTGTGTGTGTGTGTCTCATCAGGTGGTGCGGCGTCACGGTTTGGGGCACTGAGACTAAATGGCCTGTACAGGGTGACCTCGCGACCCCTCCTGCCAGCCACCTGCACCCAGGCCCTGCCCCCTAGTCAGGTAAGCCTCCCCCAGCCTGTCATCCTCATCCCACAGGTGGTTATTCACTCAGCACTAAACAGGTGTGTCTCCCATCACTACCTCATGTTCCACCACCTGGGTCACCTGCCCTCACCTGTTGATTGATTTGATGGGTGTTCTCTTTTACTGTTCCTTATTCTTCTTAATTTTTTATTCTCTTGAAATCTTATGTTTGTCTTTTTTTATCAGTTTTTGGTGTTGTTGTGCAATGCTTGGTTTTAGATTATTGCATTTTTTTTGTGTACTGGTGTGTATTCTTCCTCCCATTGCTCAATTTTTTTATATTCTATTAGGATCTTGCTATTTTTGTTTTTCTTAGTTTTTGTTGCTTTAGTGTAATGGCTTTATAATATTTTTCATAAATTTTATATTGTATTAGTTTGTCAAAATTTAAAATTGGTTGGACGTCACAGATGACAAGCACGTTACCTTGTGAAAAACAGCACAGCTCACCTCATGGAAGCCAAACAACCCTCTTATTGACATGAACTGTTGAGAAGAATTACAGTTTTGTTTTTTGTATAATCTGTACAAGATGATTGCATTTCATTTTTGCCATTGTATTTGTCACCATTGATTTTTATTCTATAAAGTGAAAAAAATTAAATTTAACTCAAGCAGAAGATTCACACCCCTGTTCTCCCTGTGATGGCTGTCACTCCCACACAGCCACATCACCTTGTCATCTTCCTCCACTTACCTCACATGTACTTCCATTCTCTCCCACACTTACCTCCACATCAGCCCCATCTTCCCTGTCTCACCCCCCAATAATCCCCATTCTCTCCTCCCACACCCCTGTCCATCTCACCCTCCCCTCCCCACAGCCACAGCAGCTCCTGGCCACCTCCCTCGTGCGGTCCACAGCCCCAGAGATCGAGCAGGCCGGCCATGACCACGTTCTGCACTGGACGGCGGAGAGGATCCTGACGCTGGTGCTGATGGGGGTCATCCCAGCAGCCTTCGTCTGGCCCACCCCCTCCCTTGAATACTTCATGGCACTGTCCCTCACGCTACACTCCCATTGGTCAGTGCTTGGTGTTTTTTTTTTTTTCTTTCTTTTTGATGGGAAGGGAGGGTTTTTATTTTTCTCTATTTTTCTTCATTGATTTATGTATAGACTTAATTTTTTGTTTACTGTTTAAGAAGGAGTTAATTTGTTCTTTGTATATAAACATAATTCAAATTAGCAAACATCATTGATATTAGCATTTCTATATCTTCATTTATTTATTTATGCAGTGTTTGGTGTCATGATTATTTTATGTTTTCATGTACTTGTGTGCATTTGTGATACAGCATTTATGAGTATTGTTTGGTGCTAATCTGATGTGTTGCCTTTATTTATGCACCTCATTTGATGCTCACTTGTGCATTTTTCTCTGTACTGTATGATATTTTAGTGTACATTTTTCTCTGTACTGTATGACACTACTAAAATTATGCTATCATCTCAAAGGCTGCCAAAAATATGTTCATTGTCATCGACATAACAGATTTGCAGTGTGTCAAGTGTGAAGTGTGTGTTTTTTTCCATCTCAGTTGAAATTAGTCCATTTAAATCCTTGTTGATTAATTTTGATTGCCACCCCAGCTAACTTTGCTATACCTTAATTCATCTCATTCTGTTGTTACCTAAATTAATCTGAGATGGATAAAAATAGAACATTGGTAGAATCTGTGACTAACTCAGTGATGGATGCAAGGAGAGAGAGAGAGAGAGAGAGAGAGAGAGAGAGAGAGAGAGAGAGAGAGAGAGAGAGAGAGAGAGAGAGAGAGAGAGAGTAATAACAGGGAAAAACCTTTAGATGTCCCTTCTCTCTCTCTCTTTCTCTCTCTCCAAACAATATCCCTACAGTACCATAAAAGGAGTCAAAAAGAGAGGGGGGAGGACATCCAAAGTGAGATCACAATTGAGATGGCTGTACCACCGATGACTTAATTCACTCTCAAAATTTGTCATCACAACCACCACACTTTCCCACCTTAACCCCATGCTGGCAATCCTCCCTTCAAGCTATCTAAACTATCAGAACATTTGTAACTTACCAACTTGATCTTAAACTAATCTAATGCACTCTTGTTGTATTGTTGTGGTTTCCAAAGTGGCAGGTGACCTTGGATGGTGCTTTACTTCGGTAGCTCCCATGATTAGTGATTGATGCAAGTGTTGTTTGTCTGCTGGTTGAAAAGAGGAAATGTGATGGATTAATGTGTGCATATTTCATTACTTTTAAAGTTTGAGGACTTCTTACAAATAATTCACACACACACACACACACACACACACACACACACACACACACACACACACACACACACACACACACACACACACACACTACATTACAGGCCACAGACCCACAGGATGTCCCCCCACAGTATGTTTACAAACCACAGTCACTCACTACAGCCTTGCATAGAAATTTCCCTCAATACAGTCAGTGCGCCTTGACTTGCTTCTCACCTCACACCCTACCCTTCCATCACACATTGCACATCACCACCTCCCCTACCCTAAACTCCCCTCACATCCTCTGCAGGGGAGTGGAGGCCATTGTGGTGGACTACATAAGACCCTCTGTGTTTGGCAAGATCATCCCCAAGCTGGCTGTCGGCGCTGTCTATGCCCTGTCCATCGCGACGCTCGGTGGACTCTGCTACTTCATCTACACTGATGTTGGCATTGTCAACGCTGTCAAGCTTCTGTGGAAACTATAATGGTGTCATCTGTACCCCTTCCCTAATCCTCCCTGCCTCTCTGTTCTCCAGCTTCCGTCTCTGTACTATTATTTGGGTGAACTGTTCTCCAAAGTACTGCCGGGCTGCAGCTAAACTAAGTAGAGATTGCTAGCCATGTTTTTGTTAAATTATGCTGTTTTTTTTGTCATTGTCTTTTGTAAATAAATTGTATTGAAAGAGGGAAGTTCGGTTTGGTCTTCTGTCTCTCTGGATTAGTGAGAAGGTCACACTGCAAATTGAAGTCATATCATAAGTTAAAGTGATTACTACTGTCTTACTGTTCCACAGCAAGGCGTCCCTAAGAACAAGGCACAGGTGATGGAGGCTTGTCTTTCATACAGGATCCATCTGAGGAGAATGATGTTTGAAAATCAATCATTTAAACTGTTTCCTATTTATTGGATTATTTCTCAGTCAGCTGTCAGGAGTCAGTGGAGGTGTGTCTTTCGTGTGTAAGCTGTCTGAGAAAAACACTGCTTTTGGGAGTTAGGTTACATTTACACTGACTTCCACTTGCTTTGGTTTACTCCCAACATATTGCAGAGGAAGTACTTTCTTCATAAAACTGCTGTTCCTTCATTGAACATTCCTTTCATTGTTGTGGCAGAGATACTTTGTTAAAGAGGTAATATATAATGAATTTGCCAAACAAAACCAATGTACTGAAGGCATCATCACAAATGCTACACTCCCATAAAAGGATTTCTGGGCCAAATCTATAGGAATGCACAGCAAGAGAACAACAGTTTTATGAAGGAAATACTCCCTGTAATATCAAGCTGAGCTCGGTGACTAGGATGATAAAAAAGCTCATACTTAATGCTTTGGGTGCTGTCTAGGGAAAGATGTAAGTTGCATATACACTGTGCCTTTTTATTTGTCTTGATGCTCTGAAGACACACCCAACTTACAGCGTGACTTACCCCTAACTCTACTGATTTCTGCACATGGCAATCACTCACACAGGCACTTGCTGAGAACCTCCCTGGACAGCACCTGAAGCACTCAAAGTAGTTGGTTATGATGCAAGCACTACAGAGGTGTATAATGTGCTACTAGTGGTGGTGGTGGTGGTGGTGACTGCTGATGAAATGTGGGGAGAAATATGAGTGTTTCTGGGTGAGCAACAGTGTCCCCCTTGTCATGCATAGGTTAGTAAGTGCCACATGGTCAACTGTTGGCTTTGTGCTTAAAACCCATACAGTTCAATTCAACCGATGACGGCAAAAACTACCTCGCTCCATTACACTCTTATTTCACCCTATACTACTCAACGCTCTCACTCCACCCATCCCATCACACTCTTTCTTCACCCCTACCTGGCTGCCCCATCATGATGCTGTGGTGCATGCCTAAATGCTGTGATTTCAATGGGTGAATGTTTAGAAATGTTATTCTTTAATTGGGAGACAGCATGTTACTATTTCTACACTGACTCGAGAATGTATACCTGAAAATGCAGTTCCCTGGCTGAAATGTTAATGTTTGCTTCACAACTACACTGGTTGAATATATTAATTGAAGATGTAGTTTGTTGAGAGCAGCATTAAAATATTAACCTTACACATTTAATTTTTTTTATTATTTTTTTATGTAAGAGGGACACTGGCCTGGGCAACAAAATGATAAAAAAAAAATTGTTAAATGACCTCACTACTACAACAGTTTTGAGTATATATTATAAATGCAACATGCAAGCTGAGACAACAAGTAACAGAGGGAAGCAGCGCATGATAAAAAGCAGCCTTGCATGATGGAGCGCTCAGTTAGGGTGTCAATGCAATGGATGTAATGTGACTGAAACCTGGAGCCTCTACACTCAACACTTGCATCTCAGCTGAGGGGAGAGAGGAAAACATCACTCCTTACTTGCGTCATGAGACAGTTCTAAGTACATATCTAAAAATAACCCTTGTCACTCCTTGCTTGTGTCTTAGAACAGTTTCATGCACACCTCCAAACTTGTAAGAAAATATAGAGGCATGCATAAGAAATTTAGAAAAAAATACTCATCTGTTGCTATTTAAATGAAGGGACAATTTCATGCTTATCTCAATGAAAACCAATACATAGACAATTCAGTTCAGGGTGGAAATGACAACTACTTACCCATCATCACCCAACAAATAAAGAACTTCCAATCTCCCCTACAGTTTCATGCCAAGTGTTAAGTGAAGAGGTCACAGCAGCACAAATCACAACAGCTTAGTGCGTCCCCTCTCACGTCCCTCCCTTCTGCTCCCATTCCTTCCACTTATGTATGACTGCTGCAGGAGAAGGCACCAGCAACACCACCACATCCTCCTTGTCTCTGAGGTGCAAGGCAGACGAGGAGGATGAGCTATAAGTGAAATTGGTCGAATTTCACTGCCACCCGAAACTTGAAAAATTCTTGTTAATATGCAACTGAAGGCAAGGATTTATGTATCGTGGAATTTATCTTTTTTTTTTTTTGCACTGGATTGATTGTACATATATGAATAAAGTATCGGACTTGTTAAACGTGACTTTGTATTTCTGGTGACTTATGACCCATGTACAGTACTGCCTGAGTGTCGGCTGCACCTTGCTGATTGATTGGTAATGTGCTGGCCTCTCATGCTCAGCTGCTGGGTTGGACTCCTATGGCACCCTTCTCCTTAAGTTCAGATTTTAAGTTCCCCTATAAATTGCTCAGTATTTCAGTGTATCAGTCTATCCATTAATCTTGCCACTATCATGTTTCTATTCATCACTCCATCAATCTGGCTGGCATCTCTACCATGAAGAAAAAGTGAGGCAAGGGTTTGACTTCTAACGCGACACCTTTCTCCTCAAGCTCTGAGTTAACTGAGTTTCCAGATGAAGTGTTCAGTATTTCAGTGTGTCAGTCTATTAACCTTATCACTATCATGCCTTTCTCTTCATCTATCAGACAGGCTGGCATCTCTATAATGAGGAATAAGTGAGACGACACACATATGCACCTTCCCTTCAATGAGGAATAAGTGAGAGACACACACACACACACACACAATAATTCTTTAGAGCTGAAGTGAAATGCAGAAATTCCCAAGACAAGCAGGTGATAGGAAAATGTAGAAAGCTGTTTATCAACTTTCTACTTCATAAAGGAAATTAAGTTACTGGTGAAAAGCAAGTGCCTGAGGATGGACGGCAGGTCACTGCACTGACACGGAACAATTACTGTGAGGCTGACACACTTTTACATATTTATAATTGACAGTTCCAGACCAGCTGACTTACTGCTGGAGTGTATATCTAATGACACACACACACACACACACACACACACACCAGAAATTGAATTCAACCAGTTAGACTTCATTCTGTAAACACACACACACACACACACACACACACACACACACACACACACACACAATGTAAATACACATATTCTAATATGGAAAAAAAAAAAAAAAAAAAAAAAAAAAAAAAAAAAAATATATATATATATATATATATATATATATATATATATATATATATATATATATACGAGTATATATATATATATATATATATATATATATATATATATATATATATATATATATATATATATATATATATATATAAGTAAACACAGAGACTGGATACTAATAAAAACAAAGAGGAGTAAAGAGAGGGAAGATGTTTGAATATTATAATAAATACGACCAACACACAAAATACAAATACTTAAAGATGAACTACAAAAGTATGAGTGCTAATAAATACAACTACAACTCAGAAACACAAATACTTAGAGATAAACTACAAGAAAAGTATGAATGCTAATAAATACTTCAACACAAAAATATAGATAAGGAAGATGAACAAGAAAAGTTTGAAAGATGAATATAGCTTTCCCCACAGAAATACAGATACTTCAGACAAATAAAAACAACAAGATAAAGAGGCGAGGAGCACACATCAATCAGGGGGGGATGATAAAAAAAAAAAAAAAAAAAAAAAAAAAAAAAAAAAAAAAAAAAAACACACACACACACACAAGAACATATCTAACTAAACTCAGGCCATTTATAGCTCTTCCTCCCCCCTGACACACCCACCTGCCTCAATACAAACTGACCTAAACCCTTCCAAACACTGCCCTTCTTCTTCTTCTCCTTGACCTTATTAATCCCTGGTGGGGTTGGCTGGTATTAAGTGTTGTTGCCAATAACCTGTCTAGTGCATTCCTCTCCCTTCAGGTTAAGTTAGGTTACATAAACAACTACAGTACAGCTACACATACACACACACACACATCACCCTGACCAGCAGAGTGAAGACTACAAGAGATGAGAGGCAAGGAAAGCACATCAACTGAAGGATAAAAGACTGGATGAATACAGGACCATATTCTGAAACACTTCTGGCCACACCTTCACTACTTTCAAAAGGCTCTACTTGAAGATAAATATGTTTTTAAGAGCATTTTCATGGTTCCAATGACAGATTAATAACATTTCTTCATAATTAACTGGAGAAACCCTCTTGAGGACCCAGCTAATCATCTCTGTGGCCTTTGACAAGTTGTGGTGAGAGAGCAAAGCATTTCAGAACACAGGTCATAGACAGACAGAACCACTTAATTGTAGCTCAGGGAGGTTTGAAGACACTTATCCTCCAATTTCAATGATCTTTTTTGACCTCGGTTTAACAAATGGCACTCTAGCGGGCCTTTCTTTTTTATGTTTTATTGCCCTTGGCCAGTGCATCTTATACTACAACTACATAAAAACACACACACATCACCACAAGCACCTTCACTACTGATGGTTGTTAATGCACCTCGTTCTGTCCTGCCGTATGAGGAGGGAGGTGTCCAGGCCGAGCGATGTGGCAACCTCCTTGGCCTGCTGGATGGTGACTGCCGTTGGGATCTGCATCTTGGACAGCAGCCACAGGATCTCTGCAGGAGTGACTGTGTTATGGAGGGCAGGAAGTGTGAAGGTTGAGGCTGTGAACCGAGAGTGTAGGAAGTGAAAGAAGGTTGTGTTTGGGGAACTAACTGAGTAGGAAGGTCACAGAAGTGGAGGAGATGAAGGGTAGGGATTGGGAATTGAATAAGGAGTAAGGGAGGTCTCAGGAGTGGAATAGATGAAGGGTGGAGATTGGGGAACTGAGTGAGGAGGAGGGGTCTCAGGAGTAGGTGTAGGGTAAGCGAGTGTCATTATGAAGGGAAGGGTATGAAGCAGCATATGTTGTTGGGCCTTTCTGTGGATGTGTGTGGCCAGCTGTACTGTGCCTAAGCCCCTGAGGTGTAGGAGGATGGAACAAGGCTTACCTTACCACCAGAGGACAAGGCAAAGAGAGAGAGTGTGTGTGTGTGTGTGTGTGTGTGGACTGCAGTTGCTTTCTAATTGTATAAATGATGTTTTACTTATATTCCAATACTATTTATATTGTCTGTACTTATAAGCTGTGGACAATAACCTTATCTATCTATCTATCTATCTATCTGTGTGGTGCTTTGTCTAGGCCACCCTGGTATATCATTAAGAGATGCTAGTGAACTGATAAAGGACCAGACGCAGGCCATGTAGCAAGCCGTACCAGTGTGGGCCACACCGAGGGGGAGGTCCTTGCACTGCCAGGCCAGGGCGTAGTGGGTGTAGTCAGTCTCCAGGATCTGGTACTGCCCCCTCAAGACTGAAAGGAGCAGTGGTGGTGGTGGTGGTGATGGTAATACATGTTTTTTTATGGCAAAGGACACAAATTAATCTCATCACTTTCAAAACTACGGTGGATTAAATGCTTGGGGAGATTCTAGTAGTGGTGGTAGTTGTATTTTCTGAAGGATGTAAATTAAACCTACTACCTATCTTCAAAAAAACTATATCAGACTAAATGCTTATAGATAGTAGTAGTAGTAGCAGTAGAAAAAAAACAATAGTAGCAGCAGTCCTCGAATATATAAACTTATGAGCACAAAACCTCCTTCCCTTCCTCCTTTCCACACACACACACACACACACACACACACACACACACACACACGTACAGGGGATGTTGGGTTGTTCCACAACATACGAGAGTCTTCCTGGTTCCTTCTCATCAAAGGTAAGCGCGTTCTCAATACTGTTGACATGACCCAACCTGGAACAACAAGAAAATTCATCAACACATTCCAACACTTCCCTCTTCAAATGTAGTTGAGACAAGGCACATACATACATACATACATTCTTACTCTGTTTCCCAAGGCTATATATATCATTAGTCACGTTCTAGTTGTTTCAAATTGTTAATACATACATACATACATACATACATATATACATACATGCATACATACATGCATACGTAAATACAAATTTACAAGCATTAATTCCATAGGCAAGCTCAGTCGGTCCTTATTAAAGTCCTAAAGGCAAGAGCTGGTTTAGCCTTGGTTTAGCATTATGGGGCATTAGTCATGTCGGAATCTTCTGAATAGGAGGAGGAGGAGGAGGAGGAGGAGGAGGAGGAGGAGGAGAACACACATAAGTAGTAATGGTATTAATAATAAGTAACATCAGCATCCATAACAGTAAGAGAAACACCCATAAAAGAAGTAGTAGTAGTAGTAGTAGTAGTAGTAGTAGTGGTAGTAGTAGTAGTAGTAGCACAGCACCATCCATAAAAAAAACTAATAAAAACCACCACCACCACCACCACCACCACATACAGCCTGTCCGTCCAATCCAGCCGGGTGTAGTAGCCTCGGTCTGCTTCAAAGAGGTAGTTCTCCACCCAGCAGATCCCCGCCAGATGCTCATAGGACACAAAGTACCGCTCGATCTCATTCCACGCGCCCAGGAACTGATGGAGAGAGAATGGGGGGAAGGGAGAAGAAGGGAAGGGGAGGGGAAGGGGAGGGAGGAGAGGAATCAGATGAAGTGTAACCGTAAATCTGGGATAGGCTTCTATTTTTAAAAGCAAAGTAAACTCTTGTGGTAGTTTAATAAGTATTCTAGATAAAAACAAAAGAAAAGAACACAAAGGAAAACAAAAATAAATTAAAACGAGAAGGTATTTATTTTTATTTATTTATTTTTGTTATTGATGTAGAATATACTTATTAAACTACCACGTATTAATCACACTAACTTCCATCCACTAGATTCTGTTGAACTGTCGAAATCATAAAAAAAAGAGAATGAAGAAAAAATAAAAAGAGAGAGAAAAGAACAAAGGAAAGGAAAGAGTAAGAAAGAAAAAAAGGAAAAGAAAAGGAAAAGGAAAGAAAGAAAAAGACAAAGAAAAAAAGAAATGAAAAGAGAAAAGGCAAGACAAAAGAAATAAAAGAAAAAAAAGGAAAAGGAGGGAACGAAAGGAAGAAAAGAAAGAAGGAAAGAAAGAACAAGAAAAAAATAGAAAAAGAAAACAAAAGAAAAACAAACAAATAAATAAAACAAAATCAAACCAATAAGATCACCTTAAAGAACACCTCTCACTCACTTTATCAGGGTCGAAGTCCTTTTTGGAGGGAATAGAAGGGCAACGTCCAGGCAGCACCACCTGTCCGTCTGCCCGCCTCCCCTGCAGCAGTAGTAGCAGCAACAGTGACGGGAGGAGGAGAGCGGGAAGACACAGACGGGGCCACGCCATTATAGATCTGTAGGGAAAGAGATGAAATGAAGTTAAAGAAATGCCATTGAGGGTGTGAGGAATGAAAAATTAATTGAAATGTATTTTGATAATGTAAAATTGAGGGTATGTAGAAAGAAACGAAGTGGAAATGTATATAAATGAAGTAAAATTGAGGATGTGCAGAAAAAAATAGATCTCGATTGGAAAAAAAAAAAAACTGAAAATATTGTATGTAAATAGAAAGAAGGAAAAAAAAGAAATACATTTAAAGGGACGTCATTAAAGATTTTAGGAAAGAAAAAGAAGCTGAAATGGAGAGAGAGAGAGAGAGAGAGAGAGAGAGAGAGAGAGAGAGAGAGAGAGAGAGAGAGAGAGAGAGAGAGAGAAAGCATTACCTCCTTTGACCAAGACGCGGAGAGCAGCAGCCACCCACACCACTGACTCGTACAAACTGACGCGGTGAACTGAAGACTGAACAGAGAGAATTTGGGAACACGCGAAAAGGAGGAGGAGGAGGAGGAGGAGGAGGAGGAGGAGGAGGAGGAGGAGGAGGATGGAGGACGAAGGGAGGGTAGGAAGGAGGGAGAGAGAGGGGGAGGAGGAAGATGAGGAGGAAAGACGCTGAGAGAGAGAGAGAGAGAGAGAGAGAGAGAGAGAGAGAGAGAGAGAGAGAGAGAGAGAGAGAGAGAGAGAGAGAGAGAGAGAGAGAGAGAGAGGCATTAGAAAGGGAGGAATGAAGGAAGGGAGGGGTAGACTGGAGAATGAGGATAAAGGGAGAGAGAGAGAGAGAGAGAGAGAGAGAGAGAGAGAGAGAGAGAGAGAGAGAGAGAGAGAGAGAGAGAGAGAGAGAAAAGGGAAGATGGGGAAGGAAAGGAGAGAGGGAATGTTTGGGACGCAGGCAGACTAGGTAAAAGGGAGGAGATGGGAAGGAGAGAGGGAGAGGGAGAGGGAGGGATATGCAGGGTTAGATAACAAACTTTCTCTTCATTAACTTTCACATGTAGATCTAAAAAATAATGATACATATTCACAGCACGTCCTCTTCTACTGTTTTCACTACTACTACTACTACTACTACTACTACTACTACTACTACCGTCATACATCTTAATTCTGTGCTAGTCAGTCTGTACTATCATATTTTCGTTTGTCTTGGCTTTTAAACTACTACTACTACTACTACTACTACTACTACTACTACCAGCACAGCCTTCCCTTCTCATAATCTTTCCCCGTCATTCCCTTTCACTTTTCCCTCCCTCTTCTTCTTCCTCTTCCCTCATTACATCATAACCTCCACTTATTTCCTTTTCTTAACTCATCTTCGTTTGTCTCACTCATCTCCACTCATCACTCGCGCCCCCAGCCCATGCACGTGGCCCCAATAGCCTCAGTTTCTACACCAGCCTGGAGTGCGCTACAGTTCCGGTTCCCAGGGCCAGTGTGTCTCGGAACTGGTTGCGTTGAGTCTAGCCTAGCGCGAGAAAAAAAGAAAAAAAAAGAAAAAAAAAAAAAAAAAAATCTTGCTTATTTATTTATTTATTTACTACTTTTTTCTTTACTTTCAGATCGAGGTCGCATCTTACACTGGTTTCTTTCTCTCTCTCTCTCTTGATCTGATGAAAAAGAAAATATATAACAGTACATTATAAATAGAAATTGTTTGTTGTTGTTGTTGTTGTTGTTATTACTCGCTAAACTGCACTTTTTTTTTTACTTTCTCTTCTCTACCTCAAACCACATAGCAGATGTCAGCTCTCTCTCTCTCTCTCTCTCTCTCTCTCTCTCTCTCAAATATTAATCTATTTATCTACATTTCTTCTAAAGTAGGAATTTAATAATAAAAGCGAAGGATAGAAGGAAACGAAGGAGGGAAGAGGGAAGGAAAGAGAAGAGAGGGGGAAGAGAAGAGAAGAGAAGGGAAGGGAAGGAAGGAGCTTGCGGAGAGAAGGGAAGAGAGGGAGATTGAAGGAGAAATAGGTGAGAGGAAGGAAGGGGGTGGGGGTAAGAGAGACGGAGAGGAAGGAGGAGGAGGAGGAGGAGGGAAGGGAAAGAAGGGGAGGAAGAGGAGAGGGGGAGGAGAGGAGCAAATACCAGAACAAGGAGAGAGAGAGAGAGAGAGAGAGAGAGAGAGAGAGAGAGAGAGAGAGAGAGAGTTCCTAGTTCGTTCATAACCTACATTACTAACTAGGGAAACACTTGAAAATCCGACAATTCAAGTGGGGCCTTCTGAAATAGTAATGAGACGAGTATTTTTGTGGGTTTTTTTTTTTTTCTTGTTCTAGTGACAGATTAACAAGATTTCTACATAATTAACAGGTGAAATAATCTTTGGAAACTGCTTAACCACTCTGCGGCCTTTGATAATGGTCGTGGTGGGAGAGCAGAGAATTTGGAGAATATGAACCTTAAAAGTGAGGCTTCGGTGCTTCGTTTTCTGTCACTCGTTCATGGCTATCTCCCGTTTTCTCTCGTCAACTCGTCCTCGGTTCATTAATGTTGATATGGCAAACCCTACAGCCTATTGTACCTTTGTGTTTGTGGATTAGTGAATAGTGTTTTATAATTAAGTTTTTAATCTTGTGAAGTTTGCCTCAATAATTGCGCACCAAGTACCTTAATTAAGTCACCTGTTCTTGTTACCTGTATTGACTTGAGTACTAAAAGCTTTCCACATTTTCCCTTTTACTATTCTCCTCGTCTTTTCATCTCTAGAATCTCATTATGGAGAGATAAACACTTAATTTATCAGTATTTTTTCATGTCTCGACCGCCACACCACCTTCTTTAAAATTAGTCATATTTTTCCGTACCCCTCCGCTCATCATCACTGCCAGCACCACACACTGATAGCCTAGACATTACTGCACTTATAATCCATTTCTCATCTTCCTCAGAGGCTTGGGAGCGACGACATTTGAGAATATATGAAGACAATTACTCCTTCACTGTTGCCTTTTTGAACCCAACACTCCATTCATCCAGTCTCGGGTGCAGCATCGCTCCCTCCTCAACCCACCAAACTACTTTCCCACTTTCTCCTTAGTTTTCCGCTCACCATTGCTATCAACACCATATACCGATACCTCAATCCCTAGTGCACCTATAACCCATTACTCACCTTTCTCAGTGGCTTGATAGCGCCGATATTTGAAGATAAATGAAGACATATCCTCTCTCTCACCGCCATTGGTACTAGCTCGGATTCGGTGCTGGTGGCGGACGCTAGATGGCTTGCTGGGTACGGTCACAAGCATAGTTATTAGATGTCACGTTTTTCCATCCTATATTAAGGGTTATGTAGTGAATTATAAAGGTCTAGATATACTTAAAAATATCAGTTTTAAAGGTAAGGGCTTAATAAAGTGTTTTAAGGAGAATAAAAGGTGTATTAACCAAAGCCATAGATATATATTTCTTTTCCTGTTTTTTTTAAGGTCGCCATCGCTGCTGTCAATGTTACAGACCGTAGTGGTTGTATTGTCACGAAGGAGGAGGAGAAGGAAGAAGAGGAAGAGGAAGAGAAGGAAGCATTCACAAGTCACCTAACTAACTTCACTTGTAAATCTTATTCTTTATATTTGGGTTGACAAGAAAATAGAGGGGAATTTTTTGGGCTAATGGTAATAATAATAATAAAAAAAAATCTATTATTATAAAGTAGTTTGAATTTTTGTAGAGAAAGAAAGAAGAAAAGAAGTGAAGAAAACTCGAAAGTGAATGAAAGTTTTTTTTTGAGATTTATAAAAGGAGGTTATTATTATTGTTGTTGCTGTATTTGTTATATTATTATTATTATTATTATTATTATTATTATTATTATTGATATTATTATTATTATTGATATTATCATTATTATCATTGTTATCATTATTACTATTATTTTCCTCTTACTCTCCCTCCTCTCCTCTTCCCTCTCACTATTTATTCCTCTCTCTCTCTCTCTCTCTCTCTCTCTCTCTCTCTCTCTCTCTCTCTCTCTCTCTCTCTCTCTCTCTCTCTCTCTCTTTTCTCCTTCTCTCCTTGTTATAAACATTCACAAATGTAATAAATACATAAAAAAGACCTAGATTAACTATTCTGAAATAATAATAATAATAATAATAATAATAATAATAATAATAATAATAATAATAATAATAATGAATATTAATAGTAATTCTTAACTCTAAACAAAGGTACAAAATATCACACTAGTTCACTTAATTAATAATAACAACACAGGAAAACATCATTATATACAAGAGAACTTAATTTCACAAGCCGTTATATATATATAATTTTAATGATTTTTTTTTGTTATTATAATAACTTTTACTCTTAGATTCTTGCTTCATACACGCTTTATTCATGTAGATTCTTATTTATCTTATTTTATTTGTTTTTTTTAATCTAAACTTCTCAAATCTCCCGCGTCTTTGCAGCCACGGATCTCAAAATACATAGATTGGCTAACTCGACGCCATGTTTGAAGCCCACTGCCGCCATCTTGGAAATCCTTCAGTTCGAGTGCCGTCAACACTCCCTGAGAACCAGAGGGACACAACTGAACATTTCAGTGTGTATTGTTAAACTTTTTTTTTCTTTTCTTTCTTTTCATAACCCAAGAAAAAAAAAAAAAAAAAAGGAAAGCAAGATGGCGGCCGCGGGCTTCAGCAGTGGCGTCGAGTCAGCCAATCCCTGTATATGTGGCGTGGAGACTATACACCTTGCTAAAATGTGGAAGGTTATACATCTTTGCAAAGTTCCGCACACCTATGCACTTTATCAAATTGGAAGTGTGTTCATGCTGTACATCATTATCATTATTGTCTTTCCTTGCAACGTATTAGGAACTAGACATTTTTGCAAACCTTTCAGGGCCAAACATTACCGTCATTATTCTTCACTCATATATTTACACAAATTTCTGCTGCCATGAAAATCTTCGTTTTTTTTTTTTTTTTGTTTCTGAGTCTTTTTTTTTCCTTTTCTCTCTCCTTTTTTTCATATATTTCAAACATTTCTTTTCCTCAAATGTACAGTTCTTTACAACGATAAAACACTTTTTATAACCACTACCAAAAAAAAAAAAAAAAAAAATGCTGCTTACACTTTTGAAAGCTACAAATTCTAAGAAACCTTCCGTATTTGAATTGAAGGCATAACATCTTAAAAAAGACAAACAAACAAACAAACAAACAAACAAACCGCTATTTGTAATGATAAACACATTTACCATAATAATTTCAAGCGTAAAGTGAATTATTCGAACAATCTCCCAAGGCTATACATATTTTTTTTCCCCAAATATCTCATGTATATTTCCTGTCACAAATTTCACCTCTTTGAAATGACAAACACATATTCTATACTAATTTCAAATAAACAATAAGTAATTCGTACAGTTTTGAATGCCACACGCCCTCAGGAACCTCCCATCTTTGAAGTGAAGAAACTTATAAGGTTTTAAAGAAATTACACTTCTTTGGAATACTAAACACATTTCATATAACCATTGGAAAAAAAAAAAAAATACTCACAAATAAAGAAAAAAAATATATATATACACTTTTTAATGGTGCAGCCTCTCAGCAATCCTCATCTTTGAAATCAAGGTGTAAATATCTTTGG
>NC_087175.1:4180000-4182500 GCF_035594125.1 Scylla paramamosain | reverse complement strand
ACGTCAGCTCTCTCTCTCTCACTCACTCTCTCTCTCTCTCTCTCTCTCTCTCTCTCTCTCTCTCTCTCTCTCTCTCTCTCTCTCTCTCTCTCTCTCTCATATGTCAATATTTGTTTGTTTATATCTCTATGGCTTTAAAACGATCTCTCTCTCTCTCTCTCTCTCTCTCTCTCTCTCTCTCTCTCTCTCTCTCTCTCTCTCTCTCACTCTCTCTCACTGCACCATCGTTCTCATATTTCACAGGTCATGCGTACTCAACTCTCTCTCTCTCTCCTCTCTCTCTCTCTCTCTCTCTCTCTCTCTCTCTCTCTCTCTCTCTCTCCTCTCTCTCTCACCCCGGACGAAGGCGTGGCACTTCAGCACGAGGATAGGATTGGCGGCGTCGGAGGAGGCGTGGGCGTGGTGCTGGGGCGTGGGCGGGGCTGCCACATCGGGCGTGCTGCTCCGGGACGCCACGCCTGACTCCGCCTCCTGCAGCTCCTCCGCCAGGTTCGGGGTGCGCAGAGCCCGGATGGTCGCCGTGCTGAAGGCTGCAGGGCGTGGCGGGGGAAGAATGAAGTGAGGAGTTAGTTTAGGAGAGTTTGCGGTTAAAGAACAGAGGTTTGGAAAAGAAAACGGAGGATAAGCTAAATTAGAAGGTTTACGGTTGAAGGAATATTAGTAAGGAAAAGAAAATGAGCGAAAAATTAATTTAGATGAGTCTCCAGTTAAAACATTGGTGATTTGGGAAGGAAAAACGGAAGATATATTAATTTTGAAGAGTTTTGCGGTTGAAGGAATAGAAGTAAGAAAAAAGAAAATGGGCGGAAAGTTAATTAAGATGAATTTCCAGTTCAAAGAATAGTGATTTGGGAAAGAAAACGGAAGATAAGTTAATTTAGAAGGGTTTACGCTTGAAAGAATGGTAATAAAAAAAAAAAAAAGACGAATAGTTGATTTAAATGAGTTTCCAGTTAAAACAGTAGTGACTTTGGGAACAAAAACATAAGATACATTAATTTAGAAGAGTATACGGTTGAGGGAGTATAAAGTAAGGGAAAGAGAATGGACGAACAGTCAATTTAGATGAGTTTCCAGGTAATTTAGACGAGTGGTTGAAGAGGCTGTGGTATGGGAAGTTTTCAGAGGAATGGTTACTTCAGAGTAGAAAAAGAAAGGGGGGGGGGTGGTTGCACGAGAGATAGAATAAATGACAAGTTGATTTAGATGGGTCAGGGGTCGAAGAAGACGTGGTATGGAAGAAATAAGAAGTGAGGAGTTAGTTTACGTGAGTTTACGGTTGAAGGAGTAGTGGTGTGGGAAAA
Source organism: Scylla paramamosain (assembly GCF_035594125.1). Taxonomy (NCBI): domain Eukaryota; kingdom Metazoa; phylum Arthropoda; class Malacostraca; order Decapoda; family Portunidae; genus Scylla; species Scylla paramamosain. Next base: position 4,181,196 of record NC_087175.1, on the reverse strand, counting down.
AGAAAACGAAGGAATGGTTACTTGGGAGGAGTTAGGGATGAACCGATTGATTTAGTTGTCTGGCGCCGCAACATCATGGTCAAATGGCGCCGCTGCAAGACGCTCATAGCAGCAAAGACGACAGGTTAAGATATCCATATAAAAAAAAAAAAAAAAATATGGTATTGTAAAAAAAAAAATATTGGTATTGTAAAAAAAATAAAAAAAATAAATAAAAAAAAAATAAAAAAATGCATATATAAAAGAAAATGGGATAAAAGAAAATAAATATCGTATGGTGAGGAAATTATGATATGGTTTAGAAAATGAAGGAATGACTAATTTAGAAGAGTTAGGGATGAAAGAAAAGGTCATATGTAAGATAAACAAAGAAAACAATTAATTCAGGGTGAGTTTCAGGTTAAAGAAAAGGTCGTAGAGAAGAGAAAATGAAAAATAAGCTAATTTAAGTGAGTTTACGGTTTAAGGAATTGTGGTAAGAGAAGGAAAACGGAGGAATAGTCAATTTATACGAGTTTGGGGTGAAGCATTGATACAGAAGAAAAACAGGAATGAGGTTGTTTACTGCAAGATAAGTTAATTTAGGAAAGTTAGGGATGGTAAAAGAGAAAACGTAAAAGAGAGACTGGAAGAGGAGAAAGTTAGAAAGTAGGAGAAAGCTAGAACAGTAATATGGAAGAGAAAAAACAGGTCAGTTGATATAGTTAATGAGTCAAAGAGAAAACGGGATAAGGGTTGTTTTTTTTTTTTTTTGCTAGGTAAGTTAATTTAGGAGAGTCTGGGATGGGAAAAAAGCTTACGTGAAAGAGAAAAACGGGAGATAGGTTAATAAAAAGGAATGTTATAAAATATGAAATAGAAAAATGGAAGGTAAGTTATTAAAGAAAGGCTGGAAATGAGAGAGAGAGAAAAAAAAGTCAATATAGAAGAATTATAGATGAGAGGAACAATATGAGAGAAAACGGGATGGAGGTTGTTTATTAATTGTGGGTATTATTCTTGTCTTTCATTGGTGTTTACGTTATTTCTCGTTTACTGTTGATATTATTCACTTTCCTCCTTTAACTTTGTCTCCCCCTCCTTTTTTTTTTTTATTTGCGTACAAGTTACACAAAGAGAAAACGGAGAAAAAGTAAGGAAATTATTGCTGTTTTTGTGTTTTCTTGTGTGTTCTAATGGTGGACTTTTTCTATTTT
>NC_087175.1:4170000-4172500 GCF_035594125.1 Scylla paramamosain | reverse complement strand
GAGAGAGAGAGAGAGAGAGAGAGAGAGAGAGAGAGAGAGAGAGAGAGAGAGAGAGAGAGAGCTGTGATTTCTCCCCCTCCTCTTCCTTCCTAGTGGAGAGAAAATCAGGAGGAGGAGGAGGAGGAGGAGGAGGAGGAGGAGGAGGAGGAGGAGGAGGATGGAAAGAAGGAATAGGAGGGAGAAATAATAATCCAGAAAAAGAACGAAGGACAAAGAACAGGAAGAGAAAGAAAGGAGAAGAAGAAAAATGAATGAAAAATAATGGAGAAAAAGGAAGAGAAGAAGAGAAAGAGGAGAATGGAAGAAAGAGGATGAAGGGGGAAGAGACATAGAAGAGGGGAGGAAAAAAATAAGCGATAAGAAAAAAAGGGAAAGAAAGAAAAGAAAGGAAATACAAGAAAAAATCAGAAAACGAAAGGAAGAAGAAAGGGGAGAAGAGAGGGGAGAAGAGATAGATAGGTAGGGATAATATAGAAAAAGGAAAGGAGGTGAAGAGGGGAAAGAAGAAGGAAAAAAGAAATGGGGGAAACAGAGAATAGAAAGAGAGAAGGGGAGGAAAGAGGAGAGAGGGGAGAAGAGAAGAGAAGAGAGGGGAGGAAAAAATACAGGGACGACGAAAAAGGGATGAGAAAGAGGGAAGGAGAAGAAAAGGAGATAAAACAAGGGAAATTAGAGAGAGAAGGAGAGAAAAAGAGGGAGAAAATAGAAAACGGAAAAAAAGAGAGGGATGAGGACCTGAGGGAGGAAACATGAGGAAAAGACGAAAAAGAGGAAAAAAAACATAGGAAATCAGCAAGGGGAAAGGGAAAAAGGAAACAAAAAAGGGAGAAACACGAAAAAAAGAACGAAAGAGAAAAAAAAGACGGAAAAAAGAGACATTAGAACAAAGAAGCAGGAAAAAAGAAAGAAGAAGGAAACGAATAATAAAAAGAGGGAGGAAAAGAGGGGAAACAAAAAGAGAAAACAAATACCCACCGGACAATAAGGTCAGGCCACAAACCACAGAGGTCAGTGAAGAAAGAGGGTCCTCGCGCCCCTCCCTCCCCTCGCGGCCCTTCGCAGGTGAGCGCCAGAGGGGGGAGAGGGGGCGTGGGGCGTCTGGCGTATGGGGGGAGGGCGGGGGGCAGGCAAGGCATCCCCTCAGGCAGTCTGCAACGTGTTAGGAGTCCGCGGTTCCCTACTTTTCTTCTGCTTCCGAGGGGGGCTAACTCCGAGGGGGCGAGGCTTGGGGAGGGGGGAGGAGAGGGGGAAGGGGAGGGGAAGGGGTTACAGACGGTCTTAAGGGAGTGAGAGTTGGGAGAGTGAAAATGAGATGGGGAGAGATCATTGGGGAGAGTCGGGGAGGCGGAGGGGGAGGAGCCTGGGGAGGGGAAGGGGGAGAGCTCGCGGAGGGTGGAGGAGAGGGTTGGGGAGTGGGTGATGGACGAGGCGTGGGTTGGGGAGAAGGGGGAGGGGGACGGGGAGCGGAAGGGTGGGATGTGGCTGAAGGGAGGGGAGGGAGGGGGAGATGGGGAGGGGAGGGTTGGGGAGGAGGTGAGAGAGCGGAAGGGGCGGATGATGTGATGGGGAAGGTTGGGGAGGGAGGGTGGGGAGAAGGAGGTGGGGACTGAATCAAACTTATTATTATTTTCCTCCCTCCCTCCCCCCAACACCTCCCTCCCCCCGCCTCCTGCCCCCCACCAGCCACGTTGCATTGTCCTCGCCCCCCCATGTGGGTAGCCGCCCCCCTCCCCCTCCGTCAGGTTGTGGTTGGGGTCGGGGGGAAAGCTGGGTGGGGGGTATTGTGTCCACTCCAACCATTATTTTTTTCCCCCTTCTCCTGTTTCCTGTTTAAATGAAGAGAATGGTAGGGGGAGAGGAGGGGGGAGGGGAGAAATAGTGTGTAATCTTCTTCTTCTTCTTCTTTTTCTTCTTTTTTTCCATTTATCTACATTTTTCCTTTCCTTCTTTCATATGCTCTTCTATTTTTCCTTTTTTTCCCCCTTCCTTTCTTTCATCTTCTTTTGTGTTTATATTTTCTTCCTTCTGTCTCATCTTTTTTTCCTTTTTTGTCTTTCACTTCTTTCTTTTTATTTTGTTTCTCTCCTCCTCCTCCTCCTCCTCCTCCTTCTTCTTCTTCTTCTTCTTCTTCTCTTCTTCTTTTCTGTCATTGATCTTTTTCATTTCTCGATTCTCTTTCATCTTCTTTTCTATATTCTTTTCCTCCTTCACTTCCTTCCCTTTTATTTTTCTCCTCCTCTTCCTCCTCCTTTTTTCGTTATCCTCCTCCTCCTCCTCCGTCTTTCACAATCTCCTTCTTTTATATTTCCTGCTTTTCCTTTTCTTCCTCTCCTTTCTTTTCCTTTTCCTTATCTTGTTCTATATACTTCTCCCTTTTTTATATCTCTATTTTCTTTTTTCCTCTTCCTCCTCCTATTACTACTTCTAACACTGCTATTACTACTACCATCACCACTATCTCTCTCTCTCTCTCTCTCTCTCTCTCTCTCTCTCTCTCTCT
>NC_087175.1:4155000-4162500 GCF_035594125.1 Scylla paramamosain | reverse complement strand
AAAGACGAAGGAAGAAGAAAATGAGGAAAAGAGGGAAAAGACTGAAATAAAGTGAAAAAAATGTGTCCCTTTAGAAAAAAAAATGAGAATAGAGATGAATGTGAAGATAAAACAGAGTGAAAATAAAGAGAAAGAAATGAAAATAAAAAAAATGGGGGAAGAAATCAAGAAAAAAGAAGAAAATGAGGATAAATGCAAAAAAAAAGCAGGACGGAAAGAGAAAATAAATGAAAATGAAGAAATTTGAAGAGAAAAGATGACCTTTGTGGGAAGAGGGAAAGGTAGAAGAGGATGATGGAAAGATGAAGACAAAGAAGAAGATGGAAAAAAATAAAGATAACGGGATAGAAAGACAAAGATGATGAGATAGAAAGATCAAAATAAAAGAAAAGAAATAAAAAAAGATAAAGAACAGAGATGGAAAGATGAAAATAAAGAAGAGGAAGAAGGAACGAGAAAAATGTCTTAGCGAGAGGAGGAAAAGATAGAAGAGGAAGATGGAAAGATAAAAAAGTAAAAAAACAAAAAAAAACTTACGAGAAAAAGAAAGAAGAAATGAAAAAAATATGAACAGTAGTGATAAATGAGGAGACATGATAAGATTAATAACAAAAAAACAAGAGACAATATGGAAAGAAAATAAGACATACATACAAACAGACAGAGACAAGCAAGCACAAAGACAGACGAACAAACAGACTAACGGACAGGGAAACAGAGAAACAAAGAAACAGAGAGACAGAAATAAGGAGGCAAAATAACGAAATAAAAAAAAAAGACATAACAAGAAAATACAATAAAAAAGAAGAAAGATGAGAAGAAGTAATAAAGAAAATAGAACAGATGAAGAGAAAATGAATAAAAGGATTAGGAAAAATAATATGAGTTAAAAATAATGAAAATCTAAGTCATTGATACTATAACCACCACCACCACCACCACCACCACTACTACTACTACTACTACTACTACTACTACTACTACTACTACTAAAAGAGCAATGGTCGTATATTTTGACATTTTTTTTATCATTTTGACGAAAGTGACCTTGTATTTATTTTTTTTTAAGGAGCTTCTTAATGGAGGAGGAGGAGGAGGAGGAGGAGGAGGAGGAGGAGGAGGAGGAGGAGGAGGAGGAGGAAAAAATCTTAGCTAGAGTGTTGTAGCCAAAGGGAAGTCATTAGGCCTACTCTCTCTCTCTCTCTCTCTCTCTCTCTCTCTCTCTCTCTCTCTCTCTCTCTCTCTCAAATGACGTCACAATATGGCCGCCAAGTGACTTGAGATGATGTTTATTGATTTTTTTTTTTTAATCTTCTTAACTATCTTTATTTATCTGTTTATTCATTTATTCATTTATTATCTTTATTATTATCATTATTATCTTTCTCTTTCCTTCACATGATGGTTTTGTGTCAACTTTATATATTTGTTACTGTTGTTCTCTCTCTCTCTCTCTCTCTCTCTCTCTCTCTCTCTCTCTCTCTCTCTCTCTCTTTCACGGCTCATTAAATTTGTGGGGTTTGTTAATTAAAGAAAAAAACAACAATGACAATCTCGGTGCCTTAAATTCTCTCTCTCTCTCTCTCTCTCTCTCTCTCTCTCTCTCTCTCTCTCTCTCTCTCTCTCTCTCTCTCTCTCATTCCTGTCCTTGTCACTAGAGAGAGAGAGAGAGAGAGAGAGAGAGAGAGAGAGAGAGAGAGAGAGAGAGAGAGAGAGAGAGAGAGAGAGAGAGAGAGAGAGAGAGAGAGAGAGAGAGAGAGAGAGTTGAAGTGCCTCTTGACTTTCCTCACCTCCTCCTCCTCCTCCACTTACTTTCTCCTCCTCCTCCTCCTCCTCCTCCTCCTCCTCCTCCTCCTCCAGTTCTTCCATCACACCCTGCGGCCTTGTTTCCTTTCTCTCCTTCTTCTTCTTCTTTCTTCTCCATTTCCTCTCTCTCTCTCTCTCTCTCTCTCTCTCTCTCTCTCTCTCTCTCTCTCTCTCTCTCTCTCTCTCTCTCTCTCTCTCTCTCTCTCTCTCTAGCCAAACATGTACAAATATTTATAGCAGCCGTTGTCTCCAGTCTTCCTCCTCCTACTCCTCCTCCTCCTTCTCCTCCTCCTCTTCCTCTTCCTTCTCCTCCTCCTCTTCCTCCCATTATTATCAGCCCTGTCCCCTCCTTTCCTCTTCTCCTTTCCCTCTTCATTTACTTCCCCTCCACAAACCTCAGGCTATACTCTCTCTCTCTCTCTCTCTCTCTCTCTCTCTCTCTCTCTCTCTCTCTCTCTCTCTCTCTCTCTCTCTCTCTCTCTCTCTCTCAAGGCCACGCCCCCTTCTCATCTCCCCGTTCACGTCTCCCTCAGTTCTTCCTCCTCCTCCTCTTCTTCCAGCTCCTCCCGCTCCTCCTCCTCCTCCTCCTCCTCCTCCTCCTTTCTTTTGTCTGGATAACGTCCCCTACTCCTCTTCCTACTCATCTCCTCCTCGTCATCGGCATTCTCCTCCTCCTCCTCCTCCTCCTCCTCCTCCTCCTCCTCCTCCTCCTCCTCCTCCTCCTCCTCCTTCTTATGCAATCATCTATTCTCTTTTCTTCTTCTTCTTTTTAGGTCGGTTTATTCATAATTCTTAAGAGGAAAAAAGGAAAATAAACATAAAGAAAAATAAACATGAAAATGAAGTGAATAAAAGGAAATAAAAAACGGGAACAAAATATTGAAAGGAATAAAATAAAGGAAACAGAAGGAAAGGAGTAAGAAAATGTTTAAAGAATGCATTGAATTTTACGAAGTGGAGATGAAGAAGAAAAACAAAAACAAAAAAAAGAAAAAAAGATTAAAGAAAAAAATAAGGTAACGAAATAAAATCAGAAAGAAAAGTGAATAAAGAAAAGAAATATGCAACCATGAAAGTTTATATACATTTTTCCAATAACGAAACTAGAAAATGAAAGGGAAAAAAATATATATAAATGAAACGAAATAAGATTAAAAAAGTGAATAGAAAAAAAAAAATGTAGCAATGAAAGTGTATATATTATTTTTTCGAATTTCCAAACACACACCAAAAAAAAAAGAAAAGAAAATAGAAAAATAGTAAATAATGTAACGAGATGCAAGGAATTATAGAAGATGAAAGAGAAAAAAAAGTAAATGGAAAGAAAAAAAGTAGTTATGAATGTGCGTGTTTTATGAATTCTCACACAGACACACACACACACACACACACACACAAAAAAAAAAGGAGAAAAAAAAGGAATGTAACGAAATAAAATATAAGAAGAAGCGAATGAACAGATAAAAAAAAAACACTTATGAATATATGTATCTATCTAATTTCCAAACACACACACACACACACACACACACACACACACACACACAGGAGAACATGATTTTTCCTGCTATTTTCCTTCTTTTTCCTTTACTAATTCTTCCTTTTTCAATATGCATTTTTCCTTGATTTCTTTTTCATTTCATTTTCATGTTTTGCATTTCTTGTTTTTCCCTTTTATGCTTTTTTTTCATTTTTTTTTCATGTATTTTCTCGTGTTTTATTTTTTGTTTTGGATGTTGATTCGAAATTCAATCACTTTTCCAATTTTCTGCCTTGTTTTTCTTTTTTCTCTTTTTCTTCGTTGTTGTTCATTGTACTTTTTATACCTCAGTTTATTTTCTTTTTCATTTAGTCATGTTTCTCTTTGTTTGGGGTGAATGGAGAGAGAGAGAGAGAGAGAGAGAGAGAGAGAGAGAGAGAGAGAGAGAGAGAGAGAGAGAGAGAGAGAGAGAGAGAGAGAGAGAGAGAGAGAGAGAGAGAGAGAGAGAGAGAGAGAGAGAGAGAGAAGGCTCAAATAGTATCTTTTTTTTTCTGGGAGACAAAAATCAATGAGTCTTTCTTTAAAAATGTTTCCTTGTGTTTTTCTTTTTTTTTTTTTTTTTCCAATTCTTATTTTTGCTTCTCGATGGTGGTGAGGAAGAGGAATGTACTCAAATGGAACTTAATGGAGGGGACAGTTAATGACCCTTTCGTTTATCGTTTTATTGCTTTTTTTATTTATTTATTTATTTTTTTTTTCAATTTCTAGTTCTGTTTTTCCGTCGTTACTCTTCCTCCTTCGTGCATAAAAAAAAGAAAAGTATATGGAGAGAGAGAGAGAGAGAGAGAGAGAGAGAGAGAGAGAGAGAGAGAGAGAGAGAGAGAGAGAGAGAGAGAGAGAGAGAGAGAGAGAGAGAGGTATTAGAACGATGGTGTTATATGGAAAAGACAATTAATTATTATTTTTTTATTATTTCATTGTTTTTTTTTCATTTTTCATTTACATTTTCCTTTTCGTCTGTTTCTCGTGCATAAAAAAAAAAAAAAAAGAGGCGTACGGCGGCAGAGGCAGTGAACGAACTTTTCCTTATCACTTCATTATTATTTTTCTTATTATTTCCATTCTCTGCGTCCCTTATGAATAAATGAATACATAAAAAAAATAAAAAAAATATGTAGGAAAGAGGAAGTCGATCGTTCCCTGCCAAGACATGCTTTACCAAACGAGTGACTAACATTATTTTATTGATGCCTTTTACATAACACATAACACCACACGAGAGACACGAGACACTACTAGTCACTGTACAATATGACTCGTTACAAGCTTAGCCCCCCCACTGTTACAACCGCTTAAAGATAACATTGGGGCTCACCTTAATACACTGAAATCACTTTAATATATTTTGCATAAACATAAAGAAAAAATATGAGGCAAACTTAACCCTTTCACTACGATACGAAACAATTAACAGCAGCAGAAGTACAGCATGAAATATTTACAACCATCTACAACAACCGTGATGAAAAACGAATAGATTTTGCAATTTCTAGCCTCATTAGAGATTGGAGGTAGAACAAGTAAAGACGTCTCAGAGTGATTGGTGATTAGGGAAAGGTGTACCAAGTGGCGGATGAAGACGTTCCAGAGAACCATTCCAGCGAGGCAGCCATCACTTGTACGACTGGACAGAAAAATGGTTGCAAGGAATGATACAAGGCAGAAGAGAGAGAGAGAGAGAGAGAGAGAGAGAGAGAGAGAGAGAGAGAGAGAGAGAGAGAGAGAGAGAGAGAGAGAGAGAGATTCAAGGACAAAAGAGAGGAATTTAACAGTTCAGATCACTTAATTCCGTTCTACCACTCGTTTTTATGTCTTTTTGCACCATTTCTGTCTACACGATGCTTGCAAGTCTCTTTACATCGTGTGGACTTGCCATACGGATTGACTTAAAGGGAACAAAGAGCAACTCAGAAGTTCAAATTCCCTTGACTTTCCTTTTCCTACTAATTTTTCGTGTTTTTTTTTTTTTTTTTTTTCACGAATACTGTCTGGACGATGATTGCAAGTCCCTGTACATCGTGTCAACTTGCCATTTAAGTAGATTTAAGAACGAAAAAGAGCAATTTAACAGTTCAAATTACTTAACTCCTCTTTTTTCCCTATCAGTTTATTTATTTATTTATTTTATTAACACCATTTCTGTCTACACTACACTAACAAGTCTATATATATATCGTGTGAACCAAGAGACGCATGTGTATTATATCTGACTGCATCACAACACTCAAGTTCCCATTTACTGTTTCTCTTAACCCTTCCATGCGTTGTTACAGTATAGCACTTTTTACGCCACCTCCCCCTGAGCCACTCGCCCATTCAACAGACAAAGTAACACTGTGTAGGAATTGAAATGTTTAAACCACTCTGCCGTTCATTCACTAACATTTTTTTTTCGTGACTTGTGGTTCTTAAAATTATGTAGTAGTAGTAGTAGTAGTAGTAGTAGTAGTAGTAGTAGTAGTAGTAGTAGTAGTAGTAGTGGTAGTAGTGGGCAGTTGAGAGGAAGAAGCAGAAGAAGAAGAAGAAGAAGAAGAAGAAGAAGAAGAAGAAGAAGAAGAAGAAGAAGAAGAAAAAGAGAAGGAGGAGGAGGGAGAGGAAGAAAAGGAATTGAAGAAGGGATGAGGGAAACGTAGAAAGAATGGAAGAAAGAACTGAATGAAGAAAGAGAGAAAGAAGGAAAGAAAGAAAGAGATAAAATTATTGTGAAAGACTCAGAGAAAGAAAAAAAGGAGAGAAGGAGAGAAGGAAGGCAAAGAGAGAGGAAGAAAAGGAAGGGAAAGAGGGAGGGAGGAAGGGAGGGAAAATGAATGGAGGCATATTTCTCGTGAATGGAGAAAGAATGATGAGAAAGAAAGAGCAAGTGAATGAGAGTGAGAGAGAAAAGAGGAGAGGAACAAGTGATAATAAGAGGAACAAGAATAAATGATAATAAACAAGTGAACAATGAAAAAAAATGAATGAAAGGAAAAGGAAGAAAACGAAAAAGAAAAAAAATTAAATAAGGATGAAAGAAAGGAGGAACATGAAAAGGGAAAGATGAAGAAAAGAGGAAGGAAAAGAAAAGAAGGAAAACTGAGAAGAAAAGGATGGAATGAGGAAGGAAAGAAACAAATATAAGAAAAGAAAGGAAAAAAATAACGTAGAGATGAGGATGGAGAAAGTAAAGGAAGGAAGGAAAAGGTGAGAAGGATGGACGAAGGAAGAAAGGGAAAGGAAGAAAAAGGAGAGGAAAACAAGAGAAATGAGGTGAGGATGGGTGGAGGAAGAAAAGGAAAGGAAGGAAAAGGAGAGGAAAAGAGGGAAAGCACAAGGATGGACAGGTAAGAACGCACCTGCCCCGGGGTGAGCCAACACACCTGTGACGCCAATAAGACTCACCTGGGCGGGGTGCACCTGAGGGATTAGCCAGGTGAGTCTGACTGTGACGCGCCGGCTTAATTGGCTGGCGATCTTTTGGTGCGGGTTTTTAATTCTCTCTCTCTCTCTCTCTCTCTCTCTCTCTCTCTCTCTCTGGAGCAGCGATGCAATGATGAAGAGGAAGTGAAAGGCTGCACTGGTCTCAGCAGGCAAACAAAGGTCATTGCCAAACAGGTTCATTCTTGCAGTGGTAAATAAAGTAAATCTGTCATAAATGTTCAACAAATGTCATACCGCGTTGTTCAGCAGACAGTGAACGCAACACAGGCTGGCTGACACAGGCAGGCACTCCTCCAATCCTGAGGACGCCGTCCAGCCAGCCAGGTGAGCACCGCTGCCTCACAGGTGCGACCTAATTAGCGCCACCATGACCCGACTGGTGACCCCTCCCCCCCCAATCACCTCCTTTGATCCCGGAGTGTGAGATGTGTGGGCGGCGTCACCCGTCCCTTCTCACAGGCTGGTCTCGCAGGGCGGGTCTGGCGGGGTGTGGGTGTGGGCGCGGCAGAAGGCATGCACAGCCGCCAGGTGGCCGAAGGCGTGGTGGGCGTGGGGTGTGGCGACGAGGTGGTCACGCAGAGTGGCGAGCGCCGCCCACACCTGCTGCAAGTCTGGCGGGGGAGCGGGAGGCGGCGTGGCGGGCGTGGGGGCGGCGGGGGGCACAGAGGGCGCCCCGCAGGTCCTGAAAGCGTGCAGGATGTGCTGGGGTGTGAGTGCTGTCCAAGCCAGCAGCAGGC
>NC_087175.1:4140000-4147500 GCF_035594125.1 Scylla paramamosain | reverse complement strand
AGAGAGCAGAGTGGAGAGAGAAGAAAGGGTTACCTCACACCTTGGAGTCGTTGGTCTTAAGTGCTGAAGTGAGGATGCTGGTTATGTTCTCAATGTCCACGTTATCATCTGTGTCCTGAAATAGTAGTAGTAGTAGTAGTAGTAGTAGTAGTAGTAGTAGTAGTAGTTCAATAACTTCTACACCTTACGTCAAACCCTCATCTGAACTTTAATTAAGGGTCCCACAAAATGTCACCAAAAGAAAACGAGCGACGACTCCTTTACACATCACATGGAAAACAAAGGTAACTAAAGAAAACGAAGAATGACTCCCATATACCTAATAATAATAATAATGAAAAAAAAAATATAATAAATAAATAAAATAAATAAATAAATAAACAATTCGTGGTGGTTAAGGTCCCTGCTCCACTAATTACTCATTACCGAGGCTGGCTTCTCGTTGGCTGGATAGCGTCTTTGCTGATTTTAGAAGCCGTTGCAGAACAAGACAGATTCCGCTTAATGTACTTCTACTTTCGTTAATTTTGCAGGTAACTCACACAGGCTATACACTGGCACTGTCTAGACAAAAAAAAAAAAAATAAATAAATAAAATAAATAAATAAATAAATAAAATAAATAAAAATAAAAATAAATAAATAAAAAAAAAAAAAAAAAATGTATACGTTTATTTGTTCATTTCTTTATCAGTGTTTGTGGGTGTGGCCGCTCTATGTACTTCTACTTTCGCTAATTTTACATGTAGCTCGCACAGGTTATACTCTGGCACTACCTAAAGCAAATAAGAAAAATATGTCTACTTTTATTTGTTCATTTCTTTATCGGTGTTTGTGTTGTGTATACGTGTGTGTGTGTGTGTGTGTGTGTGTGTGTGTGTGTGTGTGTGTGTGTGTGTGTGTGTGTGTGTGTGTGTGTGTGGACAGCGAGCCACAATATGATACTGTCAGCTTTGTATGTTTAGAAGGCTTTTCAGACCCAAGTTACCGCACTGAAGGTAAATTTAGAATGAAAAAGTTAGAAATCCTTTAGCAATTAAGTGTTACCGAAGATAGCTTTGCGTTTAGCGGTCCCCACGTTTGATAATGATAAAATAATAATAATAATAATAATAATAATAATAATAATAATACCCCCAAAAAAAACTGTGGAAAGAAAAGGAAGCGTAACCCGAACATTAATTACACGGGAAGCTAAACAAAACTTAACCAAAAAACCACAAAAAATGATCTCCCAAAAGAAAACGTACACCAAACCCGTTCACAGCACACGGGGACACCACCACAACAGAAAACGGGCAGCTCGGAGGGAGGAGAGGTGAGGAAGGAGGGGTGACTTACGTGTATCTTCTCCAGAGCGTTCCTGACGATGCAGAGGTCGCCGCGCAGTTCTGACACGAGGGCCGCGATCTTCTCCACGTTGCTGAGGATCTCCACGCTATGAGTGTACGGGTTGTAGCGCACACCGAAGGGCCGCTGGATCTTGGACACGTAGGACCTGTAGGGGAGGACAAGTGGTGGTGACTGATGGTGATGTTGGGGTATTAAGAGTTCAAAAAGTTGCTTGTCTGTCTCAAATTCTTTACTTTTTGATACCCTTAAATTTTTTTCTTTTTTACCTCTTCTCCTCTTTCGCCATTCACTTCAGTTTCTCATTTATTTTCTAGCCACATCATTTACTTCTTCCCTCTCATCTCTACTTCATTTCTTTGGCAAGTAAATTTCTTTCCCTCTTTTCCTTTCCTCTTCTTCCTCTCACCTCAGTTTCCTTATCTCCTAGCCACCAAATTTCTCCATGTTTCCCTTCGCCTCCATTTTCTTCTTTATTCTTCCACCGGACCTCCTTTGCCTTCTCCCTCCCCTTGGCCTCCTCATCTTTCCCTCTCTCCTCCCCTTCACTTTCTCTCCCTCGTCCCGCTCACCTTTCTATCCTTACCTGTCTCTCCCTCCTTTTCATCTTCCTCTTATCCCCTTCACCTTTCTATCCTTACCTGTCTCTCCCTCCTTCTTTTCATCTTCCTCTTATCCCCTTCACCTTTCTCTCCTTCCTTCTCTTCACCTGCCTCTCCCTCCTCTTCATCTTTCTCTCCCTCCTCCCTTAATCTATCTCTCCCTCCTTCCCTCGTCTTTCTCTCCTCTCCTCTCTTTCACCTTTCTCTCCCTTCTTCCCTTCACCTTTCCCTCCCTCCCCTCCCCTTACCTGAGTTTCTCCTTGGCCTCCTCGAAGGTGTCTGTGTAGAAGTACTGCTCCTGGAAGGTGGTCACGAGGCAGGGCACCTTGGACACCGTGTCAGGGTCAAAGGGCTCCGTCTTGGCTGCGGGCGACACGGCGTGGCTCAACTCCCCAATGCTCGACAGCAGCCCCGCCCCGTACACCTTCAGGTTGCCCTTCTGGAGGAGGCGATGAAGGAGGGGTGAGTTTATTGACGTGTGTGTGTGTGTGTGTGTGTGTGTGTGTGTGTATAGTAAGTGTAATTGTTAGAAAAAAATAGATTCTTGTGTAAAACTGATGTAAATAAAGGAAAACTGCTACAAAATTTGACGAAAACAGTAAATTGGTGAATCTGTGAGGGGGGAATAAAACAGCTAATCATCACCATCACTTTCATCATCATCATCATCATCACTATCATCATCACCATCACTATCATCACCATTACGATCATGATCACCATCACTGTCATCACTATTACGATTATAATCACTATCATTATCATCACTGTTACGATCATTATCACCATCACTATCATCATCATCATCGTCATCATCATCATCATCATCATCATCATTACCAATCACTTCGTTTAACATTCTTATTTTCCTACGATAAAAAAAAAAAATATCAAACATTCATAAGTGAGGAAGAAAAAACAGCATATAAGTTAAGAGGAAGATTGAGTTTTTTTTATATTCTTAGTCTTAGGTTAGGTTAGGTTAGGTTAGGTCAAGTTAGGTTAGGTTAGGTTAGGTTAGGTTAGGTCAGATTAGATTAGCTTAGGTTAGGTTAGGTTAGGTCAGATTAGATTAGATTAGCTTAGGTTAGGTTAGGTTAGGTCAAGTTAGGTTAGGTTAGGTTAGGTCAAGTTAGGTCAAGTTAGGTTAGGTTAGGTTAGGTTAGGTCAGATTAGATAAGATTAGGTTAGGTTAGGTTAGGTTAGGTTAGGTTAGGTTAGGTTAGGTCAAGTTAGGTTATCATTCTTACCTCTTTGCACATCCCAAACTCCACGGTGAAGAAGTACAGCTGTGAGGAGGAGGAGGAGGAGGAGGAGGAGGAGGAGGAGGAGGAGGAGGAAAAACAATAGTGAATTAGTCAATGAAAGCAAAATTTAATACTCTAAGTACAATAATATAGACCAAACCATCTCTCTCTCTCTCTCTCTCTCTCTCTCTCTCTCTCTCTCTCTCTCTCTCTCTCACCGTGGCAATCTTCATAAGATCCTCGTCGTTGGTGCCCAGGGAAGCGAGGCCGATCTCTTGGGAAAACTGGGCGAAGGAGGGGCAGGCCAGCATGGGCATGTGTCCCAGCAGCTCATGGCAGCAGTCCCTGGAAGGCGTGGTGGTGGTGGTGGTGGTGGTGGTGATGATGGTGGGAGGATAGAAGGAAGGAAAATATACGAAGGGAAGACAAAGGAAAAAAAAAGACAACAGCTCTATTGGTCCCAACGAGGCTGTCTATGTGGCTATACCAGGAGGAGGAGGAGGAGGAGGAGGAGGAGGAGGAGGAGGAGGAGGAGGAGGAGGAGGAGGAGGAGTACAAAGAAAAGAACAGACAGCAACAGCCCTACTGGACCTAACGAGGCTGATGATAGATGCATGACAGGTGTAATGAGGTCAGAACAAGTGTAGTGAGGTCAGAGCAGGTGTGTGACATGTGCTGGAGGCAGGTAACTCACGGCTCAGGGGTGTAGAAGGGGTCTGACGAGTGGCGGATGTATTGAGTGCAGTGGAAGACTCGGAAGGCAAGACCAGCAAGGAAGTCGCGCGGGGAGAGGTAGCCAGCGACGGGGCGAAGCATGAACCCCGTGGTGCCTGTGAGGGAGAGAGAGAGAGAGAGAGAGAGAGAGAGAGAGAGAGAGAGAGAGAATGCAAGTTACCGTCAGGCCTACACGTGGCAATCCCTTTACAGAATATGCCCACACACACCTCCCTTCCTCCCTCTCCCCCTCCCCCACCCACCAAAAAAAAAAAAAAAAAAAAAAAAAAAAGTCTGTCTGATCTTGTTGCAAAGGGTCCCTCTAATGTACTCACGTCTCAGGTACTTGTCAATATCGGCCAGCTGTGGAATGTTGTCCTCTCTGCGTGTGAAGGAAAATTTTCACGTTAATGTTCATCTTTTTTTTTTTTTTTTTTATTTATTATTCTTCTGATTCTCCTACTTTTCCATTTTTTTTCACTGTAATGTTAGTTAAGTATTTTCTTTTTCTTTTTTCTTCTCCTATATACATTAGTTAATCCCAAATTTGTCTGCTTTTTTTATTGATCTTCCTTCTTTTAACACGTTTTCTATTATTTACATTAGTTTAGCCTAGACTTTCCTATTTATTTCATTCACCTTCCTTCTTCTTCTATTATTCTTTGTTCATTATTTACGTTAGTTTAGCCTAGACTTTTCTATTTATTTCATTTATCTCTCCCCTTCTTCAACATCCTTTTATATTACATGTATTAGTTAAACTTAAATTTTAATCTTCACTTTCCTTTCTATGAGTCTATTTTTTTTTGTATGAATTGATTTATTTTGACGTAACTCACCCCGGTCACCTTAATTACAGACCTTCAAACACGCTTAATATTATGCAATCACCTGGCGGCATTCATCAAAGTGTCCCTTAATTAACCTGGCTAAAATTCAGGTGGATATTATTATTATTATTATTTTTTTTTTAATTTTATCTAAACTGACTTGTATATTAATTTATCTCTATCTTCATTTACATGTACTTAATTAATTCTGTCATGTAAATTAAACCTGTTCATTAATAATTTTTCTACCTTAGTCACACCTGCACCACCCTTATAACCTTAATTAATAACAATCTTAACTTTAACTACACCTGCCCCTTAATCACGTGACCTTAATTACACCTGTCCCTTAATCACGTGACTTTAAATTTCCCCTGACTTAAATGTCTTCTGAACCATCACTCCTAACATTAACTGCCATTTGAACACTAACTATGACCTTAACTGCCCCTGACCTTAAGTGCCCCTGACCTTACCTGGCCCCGAGCTTACCTGTATCCGCAGTACTTCACAAGGTCAGGCCAGTTGCTGTTGTACTCCCGACATGCGTATTTGGGGTACATCCTGAACAGCTCTCGGAAGATTGTGCCCCTGCGGCGGTGGTGGTGGTGGTGGTGGTGGTGGTGGTGGTGAGGGAGTATTAGTATTAGTAGTTGTAGGAGAGGTAGCAGTATTGGTAGTGGTAGGTGTAGTGGTGGTGGTGGTGGTGGTCGTGGTGGTGGTAGTAAGTGTTTCTTGTTGTTTTTGTTGTTGTTTGTTGTTGTTGTTATGTTTATGAAAGAAGTAGGAAGACTATAAGACAAGAATGGAGGAAGGAATAAATGAAGAAGGAAAAGGGAAAATAAGAAAGTAGAAGAACAAACAAAATAAGGAAGAAAGAATATAGCACAAGAATGAAATACCCACGTACTGACAACCACACCGCTAAAATAAAACACAATACATAGAGGGAAAAAAAAACTAAATGAATAAATAAATAAATAAATAAATAAATAAATAGAAATAAATAAATAAAAATAAAATAAAGTAAAATAAATAAATAAATAAAATAAATAAATAAATAAAATAAAAATAAAATAAATAAAACAAATAAATAAAAAGTGAAGGAAAGACAGCGATTTACAAAATCCACATCCTGTGATCCACAATGATCCACTCACCATGTTGAGATCTCCTCCTTGGTATACTCCACACGTGGGATCTCCTGTCCACTGTGGGGTGGTGGGGGGAGGAGAGGGAGAGAAGAGAAGAGAGAGAGAGAGAGAGAGAGAGAGAGAGAGAGAGAGAGAGAGAGAGAGAGAGAGAGAGAGAGAGAGAGAGAGAGAGAGAGAGAGAGAGAGAAATTATTTTAGTATTATATATATATATATATATATATATATATATATATATATATATATATATATATATATATATATATATATATATATATATATATATATATATATATATATATATATATATATATATATATATATATATAAAACAAGTTATTTACCACACTATTACTGCTGCTGCTGCTGCTACTACTACTACTACTACTACTACTACTACTACTACTGGTACTATGACTTACTATTTGTACTTCATTGCCAGGTCGTAGAAAACTTGTCTTCTTTTCCTGTAGACTGGATCTTTGAAGCCCTGGCAGAGAGAGAGAGAGAGAGAGAGAGAGAGAGAGAGAGAGAGAGAGAGAGAGAGAGAGAGAGAGAGAGAGAGAGAGAGAGAGAGAGAGAGAGAGATTTAATATACATATTTACATAGAATTTCCATATTTATTCATGTGTGTTTATTTATCTATTTATGTATGTATGTACGAGGTGTGTCATTAAAGTTCCAGGACTGGTGCCACACAAGTTTTATTTCACATCCAGGCTACAAACTATAGGTTATCTCCTTCGAAGTAATCCCCCTGGCACCGCATGCACTTGTCCATCCTTCTCTGCCAGGCTTGCATGCACTGCTGGAAGGATTCTTGCGGGATGCTCCTCAGCTCCGTCGTCACGGCCTTTTTGATGTCGTCCGCATCATCAAAACGGGTCCCCTTCATGACCTCCTTGAGCTTGGGGAAGAGGAAGAAGTCGCACGGAGCGAGGTCAGGTGAGTAGGGCGGTTGCTCCAGCACGGCGATGTTCTTCTTGGCCAAGAACTCTCTGATGCTCAGGGCATTGTGAGCAGGCGCATTGTCGTGGTGAAGCAGCCACGAGTTGCCCTGCCACAACTCCCGCCTCTTCTCGCGCACTGCACGAAGCAGACGCCGCAGTACTTCTTTGTACACATGTTGGTTGACTGTCTGGCCCTGTGGCAAGAACTCGCAGTGGACGATGCCCCTCACATCGAAGAAAGCGATCAACATGACCTTGAAGCTGGACCTGGACTGCCTTGCTTTCTTCGGCCGTGGCGACGCCGGACTCTTCCATTGAAGGCTCTGGCGTTTGGTCTCCGGGTCGTACTCAAATACCCAGGACTCATCGCCGGTGATGACTCTCCTGAGCAAGTCTGGTTCAGTTTCCAGACGCTCGAGGATGTCCTGACACACCTGCATGCGTCGTCCCTTCTGGTCATCGTTCAGGAGTCTCGGCACCATCTTCGCACAGACTTTCCGCATGCCCAGATCTTCAGTGATAATCTTCCACACGCTGTTGTGGTTCATGCCAAGCTCATCTGCGATCTTTCGAACAGTCAACCGACGATCGTCACGCACCATCTGCTTGACACGCTCAACATTGGCCTCATTCCTGCTCGTTGAGGGTCTTCC
>NC_087175.1:4100000-4117500 GCF_035594125.1 Scylla paramamosain | reverse complement strand
GATGGCTAGAGGGAGAGGAGGGAAGAGAGAATGTTAAGAAGAGAGGAAATTTGGAGGAAAAACTGAAGGGAAGAGAAGGAAGGGGATGAAAGAAGGAAGGAAGGAAGGAAGGAAGGAAGGAAGGAAGGAAGGAAGGAAGGAAGGAAGGAAGGAAGGAAAAAGAGGAAGTAAAGAAGGGTGGACAAAGAAGATGGGGATGAAGGAAAAGATGGAATAAGGAAGGAGGGAAATAAAGATGAAGAGAACGAACCTAGATAGATAGATAGATAGATAGATAGATAAATAGAGAGAGAGAGAGAGAGAGAGAGAGAGAGAGAGAGAGAGAGAGAGAGAGAGAGAGAGAGAGAGAGAGAGAGAGAGAGAGAAATTAATAAACGTTAAAAGCTTGCCTTCACACCGTACGTATACAAGGCTGCCAGTTGTTCGATAACTCTCCAATATGTACGATACTCTGAATGGTTGGAGAGGGAAGTTTGAGATTGGATTGTAGGTTAGGTTAGGTTAAATTAAGTAAAGCTATATTAGGTTAGGTTAGGGTATGTTAGGTTAGGTTAGGTTAGGTTAGGTTAGGTTAGGTTAGGTTAGGTTAGGTTAGGATAAATTTGGTTAGGTTAGGAGAAGTTAGGTTAGGAAATGTTAGGTTAGGTTTGGTTAGGGTATGTTTGCTTACGTTAAGTTTAGATAAGTTTGGTTAGGTTAGATTAGGCCACATTAAGTTCAGTTGGGTTAAGATTAGCTAATATTAGATTAGTTTAAGTTAGACTGGCATTGAAAATTAGAAAGGGATATATTTTGTTTGTTAGGTTACGAGTAAGGACTGAAAAAGCGATAAATCTATGTTAGGTAATGTTAAGAGGCTAAGGTGAGGTAGATTAATGAGCTGGCCAGGTAACAATTAGGCGAGGGAAGGCAAGGTAGAGCTGGGAAAATAAGAAAGTCATTTTATTTCTCTACTTATATAACTGTGGATAAGGTAAAACAGTATATATTTTCATTTATTTATCTTGTTTTTATTTATATGGCAAAAGGAGAGTAAGAACGGAATAAAAATGAGAGAGAGAGAGAGAGAGAGAGAGAGAGAGAGAGAGAGAGAGAGAGAGAGAGAGAGACATTCATCTTATCGTTTCC
Source organism: Scylla paramamosain (assembly GCF_035594125.1). Lineage (NCBI taxonomy): Eukaryota > Metazoa > Arthropoda > Malacostraca > Decapoda > Portunidae > Scylla > Scylla paramamosain. The sequence continues at coordinate 4,116,372 of NC_087175.1, read as the reverse complement.
AAAAAAAATGTGAGAGTTGAGAAGAAGAAAAAGAAGAAGAAAGAAAGAAAGAAAGAAAGAAAGAAAAAGAAGAACAGTAAGAATAGAAAGAAAAAAAAACAACAATCAATAGAACAAGAACTGGAAGAAACACAAAAAAACAAAAACAAGAACAACGAAGAAGGAAGACAAGAAGGAAACTAAACGAAGAACAAAAACGAGAGAAAAAAAAACTAAAAGAACAAAAACGAGAGAGAGAGAGAGAGAGAGAGAGAGAGAGAGAGAGAGAGAGAGAGAGAGAGAGAGAGAGAGAGAGAGAGAGAGAGCAGAAAAAAAAACGAGAACCAGAAGAAGAAGAAGAAGAAGAAGAAGAAGAAGAAGAAGAAGAAGAAGAAGAAGAATGAGAAGGAGATAAAAAAAAAAGAAAATAGGAACAAATAAGGAACGAGAAATGTATGGATGGGGATGAGAGGCGGAAATAAGTGGGCGTGTTTCATCCAAGGAGTGCCACGTGTAGGGCTGATGGCTTCCTGCACCGACCCTCGTTTTCTTGTATTGTTATGACACACAGAAATAAGACAGACGCTCCCCAATTACTGAAGTGAATGGGGAAAGTCGCGTGATAATAGAATAAGATGAAAACTTTGACAGGCGCCATGATGAGAGAGAGAGAGAGAGAGAGAGAGAGAGAGAGAGAGAGAGAGATGGAGAAACAAACAGATAAATATAGACAGACAGACAAAACACACACACACACACACACGAAAAAAAAAAAACATATCTTTATTGATGAGGACAAAAACAAACGAACGGAAGAATAGATAAACAAACAAACAGGCAGACACACACAGACACACACACACACACACAGGTTAGGGGAATGAAAGGCAGTGTTTGTACAAGCATCGTACTGCTTTATATTGTCCATTCAAAAACATCGCAATGTACAACAATAATTAATCGGTAATGTAATGTATGTACAGTATAAAAACTCTTCTGTTTGCTAGCCAATGGAGAAAATAACAACAGAGAAACGAGATGATCATGACGAATAAGTAGATAAATAAATAAATAAACAAGTAAATAAATAAATAAATAAATACATAAATAAAATAATCAGGCATATGAACAACACTTCTACCATGATAATAATAATAATAATAATAATAATAATAATAATAATAATAATAATAAAGCTATACACTATTATATATATATTTACGTACAGTACCAGCAGTTTTGTGTCTAATAAAAATATAGAGAGAGGCAATGCGTGACGGGGAGTGGTCTATAGCAGTTAACCCTTTCAAAATATATACAAACAACAGGTTGGCTTCGCCGTGGTCCAAACAAAACGATGCAATGAACAGACAGAAGTACAAATGTGAACGTTCAGAGCTTAAGAATAAAGGATCATTTATTTATTTTATTTTTTTTAAGTACATTTTCTTCTTAATTTAGGGAAAGGATTTTTTTTTTTCGTTTTCATTCGTTTTTTTTTTCGTTCATATCCGGTTTTGTTTTTGCGTCACACATGCACTGGATAATTTTTTTTTTGTTTATTTGTTTATTATTTTAGCTTTTAGACAGGTGAGAATTGTGAGGTTTTATGACAGGTGAAAAAAACAAAAACAATGAAGGAATAAAAAAAAATATATATAAACACTACAATCTCTAAATGGCAGCAACTGAACGAAATCTTCCGAGAGTGAACGATATACAAAGGAAATGCAAGTCTTATGTATCGTTGTTGTGTGGATGCGAAATGTTATGAGCACTGTATTATTTCTGCACTTTTTCTCTAATGGTTCTTGTTCATTTACGTGTATTACATCCAGGGAGGAGGAGGAAGAGGAGGAGGAGGAAGAGGAGGAGGAGGAGGAGGAGGAGGAGGAAGAGGTAAGGTTTGGAGTAAAAAATGGATGGACGAATGGTTCACGAGAGAGAGAGAGAGAGAGAGAGAGAGAGAGAGAGAGAGAGAGAGAGGCAAAAAAAAATTATTATCTTTTCTCTTCTTTTGTTTCCATTATCGTGTTTTAATCCTTTTTTTGTTTTCTGAAGCTAATAATAATAATAATAATAATAATAATAATAATAATAATAATAATAATAATAATAATAATTCACGTACACACATATTTGCTTTGTTAAGAAAGAAAGAGTTAGAGAGAGAGAGAAAAAAAAAAAAAAAAAATAGAATTAAACATACACATATATAACCAGATTTTTTCTCTCTCTTCTACAACAATTTATCATTTCCTTTAGTATGAGTTTCCAAAGCGTCAATGACACAGAAAACGGAATTTGGAGACAGAACATAAAGAAAACGAGAGCTAACGACAACGCAGCCTCTCCCACCACATAACGCCTGGCAGGGATTCGAACCCAGTATATAATCCCTCCTTGACAGGCTCCTAACCACAGCGTCACCTTCTCAACACTTCGAAGCTCCAGTCAGAGGGTTCACTGGTTTGTTCGTTGGTTCGTTCTGTCGCTTCGAAACCACGGAATGAGACAAAAGGAAAGATCGGAAGGAAGGAAGGAAGAAGGAAAGAAAGAGAGTGAAAGGAAGAAGGAAAGAAGGACGGGAGTGAAGGAAGGAAGGGAGGAAAGAAGACGAAAGTGAATGGAAGGGAGGAAATAAAAAAGAAAGAAGAAAAGGAAGAAAAAAGACGGTAGTGAAAGGGAGAAGGGAATGAATACGAAAGTGAAAGGAAGGAAGGAAGAAAAGAAAGAAGAATGAATGAAAGGAGGGAAGGACGTAATGTAAGAATGAAGCATGTAAGGATGGAAGGAGTACTGGTTCAAATACGGAAATTCATCTCTTCGTCCTTCAAACTTATGACATTAAATCTTAAAGTTAGATGTCACAAAATAGTACCAATAAATCTCTCTCTCTCTCTCTCTCTCTCTCTCTCTCTCTCTCTCTCTCTCAACACAGTATTTATTAAGTTTTTAAGCTAATCCCCAAAATCACAACCAAAATAACACACGATAACGTATCAAATATATTCCTAAACACACACACACACACACTCACTCATCTACCAATTCTTTTCGTGTTTTTCAGTTATCAATGTCTTCCAAGCCTTACTCTTAACTTTACGTGCCCTATGAGGCTTAAGCTTACCTCACGTGGAAGAGCATTGCTAAAATCCCTTTAGTTGTTGAGTGTATGGGAAAATAAACAAAATTAACCAACAGTTCACTTCTCTTACTGACCACGTGTTCTTCTTTAGTCTTCTTCCCATCTCATTACTGGGACTGTCCGTTTTTTCTTTCGTATTTTTCCTTTAATTATTTCAAAGAACGTTAAATAAAATGCGGAATATATGATTTCAAAATTTAATCTATTTTTTAATGGAAAATTAGTGTTTTTTTTAGTGTTTTTATTTTGTTAATTTGAGATGCGACAGCTCTGAGTTTGAAATAAACCAAGTGTCACGTTAAAAGGAGTGACAGAAAATGTATTTTAAAGATAATATAAACTTTTTTTTTCTTATTCTTCCAATTACGATTTGTAAAGGGCTTAGAATATATATATATATATATATATATATATATATATATATATATATATATATATATATATATATATATATATATATATATATGCTATAAGTGAAAGAAAAAAAGGGAAGAGGAGTAGGAGGAAGAGAAGGAGAACAGAAAAAAAAAAAAAATCATTAAACTATAAAGAATAAATAAAAACAATATCAACAGTTTCGAAAAATTTATCATTAACACACACACACACACACACACACACACCAAATAACAACTACACGACACAAACACCTCACTAATAATCCAGTACTTAACATACACAGTTCTTACATAATAGCATCAATAAGAGTGAACACCCACACACAAGTACCGTCCCTCAACACACCAGCGTCTTATGAACCCCGAGGCTGCACCTTACACCAACCGGTCAGTTCAACACCCATTTCTTAGCACACCTCACGGGTTACTCAGTGAACACGTGGTCAGTTTCCTATACCAGTACCGTAAGTAAGATCAGAACCTTTATACCGTGACTTTCTTTCCTAATTCCACTGAAGAGCAAGAAGTAAAAAAAAAAAAAATAAATAAAAAAAATAAAAATAAATAAATAAAAAATAAACAAAATAAAATAAATAAATAAATAAATAAATAAATGTAAAAAAAAAAAAAAAATCGGAATTTGTATTATTGCAGTTTCCCCATTTAGTCTACCGTAATCACAGAAAACGAACCGATTTAAAATATCAGAGACTGTAACATAAGTACGTAATAAAATAGAAGAACTACCCAAAGAATACGTGATCAGAATCTGTATAACTGTTATCTTCCCTTTTTTCAATTGCACATAGTGAAATAAAACAAATAATTAAAACAACCAGAATTTGTATATCATATTTTGTTGTTTTTTTCTTTTTAATCCAACGTAATCAGAGAGAAAACGAAGCAAATAATGTGACTGGAATTTGAGATTGCTATTTTCCTTTTTTTGAATCCACATAATCAAATAAATAAGGGAAATTTAATCACAAACACAACTAAAATGCCTACATAAATAGAAAAAAAAAAAAACAAGAATCCATCATATAAATCTTGACTAGAGCAAAGAAAACGGACGAAAAACAAACACAAGGGGATGACAAACACAACAAACACAACCCTTACATAACAAATTAAGACAGTTATCCATAAAACATGCAATATCATTACAATTAGGGATATTTTTCCCTCGCCACAGCATCACATAGTGGCCTTAAGCACCTTCTGTCCTTCAAAATTAGAATACCTTTAGGAAATAAGAAGGAAGACGAGAGAAAACGGGACACTTAATGGTACGGTGGAGGAGTAACTTAGTAAATCATCTTAAAGTGCTAAATAAAGTCTTTGAGGTTGGAGTTAACGTATTGTACAAGGTAATATAGACTTAATGGTATCTTTACATCTGGTCTTTGGTTTAACTCACTAATTGGTTTGAGAGAAGGAGAGATAGATAAATAGATGGATAGATAGATACAAGAGAGAGAGAGAGAGAGAGAGAGAGAGAGAGAGAGAGAGAGAGAGAGAGAGAGAGAGAGAGAGAGAGAGTAGGGATTAAGAAAGGAAAAAGAAAAAAGAAAAGAAAAGTCTTCCAACACACACACACACACACACACACACACACACACACATTGACTGACTCTCTCTCTCTCTCTCTCTCTCTCTCTCTCTCTCTCTCTCTCTCTCTCATACGAAATAACTTAGAATCTTACAATTAATCACAGAAATACCCTGATAATAATAATAATAATAATAATAATAATAATAATAATAATAATAATAATAATGATAATAATAATAATAATAATAATAATAATAATGACAATAATATCAACACGAATCAGTCCATGCCATCTACACTTCACGTTTTCCATTCATATAAGCGTGTACTATTGTATTAATATTAGAATGTATATATTATAAAATTACCATACATACGAATAATAATGATAATATTTAAGACTATACACAATATCAACTGTATAACACTTCCAATATTCATCATTAATTACTTCTCTCTCTCTCTCTCTCTCTCTCTCTCTCTCTCTCTCTCTCTCTCTCTCTCTTCAGGTATTATCTAGTTTTTATCACTATTTTATTGCGCTTTTCTTATTTTTCTTTTCTTTTCTTTCCAATATAATTTTCTTTTCTTATTTTGCACAGTTTTTTTTTCATTTTTTTCCATTTTGTTTTATAATCGACAAATTGTTTTCTTTAGTTTTCTTTTTTTCTTTCTTTTAGTTTCGTCTCAACACAAAAACACGTTCAATAATTTGGATTTATTTTTTGTATTTTTGTTTTTTTCTAAAGTCAATATAAACTTAACCTAACCTTAAATGTATATTCGATTTGTATACTTTTATCCTCCCCCTCCTCCTCCTCCTAGTCTTCCTCCTCCTCTAGTCTTTTTCTTCCTCCTTTCTTCTCCTTTACTTCCTCCTCCTCCTTCTCCTGCCTTTCAGTTATTTCTTTATTTCACATTCTTCGTCCTTCTCGCGTTTTTTCTTTCATCTCTTTTTTTTCTGTTACTTCACTTCCTCCTCCTCTTCTTCTTCTTCCTCTTTTCCTTCCTTCCATTTTTTTACTCTTTCTACTTTTTTGCATTATTTCTTGCTTCTCTAAATATTTCTCACTCATAAAAATCTTCTTCATTCTTCTATCTCCTTCTTCATTCTTCTTTCTCATTCTTCTTCTTTTCTTCTTCTATTTTTTCTTTAATTTGTTCTTCTATTTCATTCTTTCTCTCACTTATTGTAACATCTACTTTTCTTTCTTTTTCTCCTCCTCCTCCTTCTTCTTTTCTTCTTCTTCTATTTTTCTTCAATTTGTTCTTCTACTTCATTCTTTCTTCCACTTATTGTAACATCTACTTTTCTTTCTTTTTCTTCTCCTCCTCCTTCTTCTTCTTCTTCTTTCTTCTTCCAGCTCTTCATGTAATAATATCACTTTCCATCATCACACCTTTCTTCTTCTCCTTCTTCTTCTTCTTCTCTTCTTTCTTTCTTTTAATCCTTTCACATTGTTTTCCGACCTCCTTCCTTCCTCACTCATCTCTTTTTCTCTTCCTCCTTCTCCTCCTCTTTGCTACCTTCGTTTTCTTTTCCTTTAACACTTTCTTTCTCTTCCTCCTTGTCTTCTTTTTTTCCTCTCTTTTCTAGACAACCTCAGTCTTCTTTTGTTTTCTTTTCCTCCTATCACACATTTCTCTTTTCTTCCTCCTCCTCCTCCTCCTCCTCCATCAACTATTAAGTAAAAAAAAGAAAAAAAAGAAAACATACTATTATTTTCATTTTCATCTCCCTTTTTCCTTCTCTTTTCATATAACACACATCTTCTTTTCCGCTTTCTCCTTCATTCCTTCATTCCTCACGCAAAAAGGCTTAGCATACTTTCCTTTTCATTTCCTCTTCCTCTTTTTCTCCCCCATTCACATAACACACAATTTCTTTTCTTTCTCATCGTCAATCTTTTCCTCAGTCAAAAACCGTATATATATTTTCCTTTCTACTTTCTTCCTCCCTTTTTTCCCTCATCTTTTTCATACAACACATCTCCCTATCCTTTCTCCTTCCTTCCTTCCTTCCTTCCTTCCTTTCTTTCTTCCTTCCTCCTCCTCCTCCTTCACGCAAAAAACTGAGGATAGCAACAACAACAACAACAGCGGCATCAGTATCAGTATCATCATCAGCAGCAGTAGTAGTAGTAGTATAGTAGCAGCAGCAGCAGCAGCAGCAGCAGTAGCAGCAGCAAAAAGCATCCGAGGCGTTGGAAAGGAACCGAATGAGTAACCGAAACGAACTCAAACCTAACGAAGCGGATAGAGGTGCTGTGTTCCTCCTGGTGTGGGGGAAGCTGCGGTGGTGAGGTGGTGGGGGTCCTGGGGCTTGCTGTGGTGAGGGGTGTTGCTCCTCGCTGCGGTGGTGGGTACTGTGGTGGGGAGAGGCGTAGCTATGGGACGGCATTACCAGAATTCTAAGACAACCACGCTGTGACTATGGGTGGCCTGTGTGGGGGAGGCAGGGAGGGAGGGAGGGAGGGAGGGAGAGAGAGAAGGAGGAGTGTTAGTGAGTGATGGGAAGATTAGAAGTAGAACAGTTACAATAATAATAATCTGTTTCTATATTATACCAGGCCGGTGATACGCACACACACACACACACACACACACACACACTCTCTCTCTCTCTCTCTCTCTTTCTTAGCCCCGTGGTGGAATGGGACAGCCTCAAGGACCACTGCACTACACCCCAGGAACTCAGGCATACCACAGCTGACCACACACACCCACAGCAAGGCCTGGCAACACACACCGGTTCATCCCTGCCTCTTCATAATGTGGCTATCCCCTAGTCCTTACCAACATTAAGGGATAGAAATGCGACGACAACAACAACAACAACAACAACAACAACAACAACACATACCCATCACCCAACACGTAAACCATAACCCACAACAGACACCAGTATAGATACCTTTATATTACCTGTACGAGCCTAATTAACCTGTAGATAATCACTGCCTCACATTACCTGTAGACCCCTATGATACCTGTGCAGTCTTCATCTTACCTGTAAAAACACCTATCCCTCACTCACCTGTCATTCTCCACCCCCGTCACTAATTACCTGTCCCTCTCTATCCCCCTCATTCGCCTGTCTCCCTCTCTCCACCCCCTCTCACTCACCTGTCCCCGACTCCCTACCCCCCTCACTCACCTGTCCTCTCTACCCCCCGTCACTCACCTGTCCCCCACTCTCTACAACCTCTCACTCACCTGTTCCCTACTCTCTACCCCTTTCACTCACCTGTCCCCAACTCTCTATCCCCTTCACTCACCTGTCCCCCCCTCTCTCTAAAACCTCTCACTCACCTGTCTCCCACTCTCTACAACCTCTCACTCACCTGTCCCCCACTCTCTAGCCTCCTCTCACTCACCTGTCCCCCACTCTTTAGCCCCACTCACTCACCTGTCTCTCTGGGTGCATCCTATATCATTTAAGCCGCTGTGTCACGTTGGCCAGCGCTACAGCAAACGCCTGGACAGCGCTGAACGGATACTGGAAATCAAGGGTGTAAGCGTTGCCGTCTATGCGCCCAAACTGCATCACCTGTTGAGAGGAATCAGGTGAGATGTTGTGTGGGTGGGTGGGTGGATGAGTGAGTGGGTGGTTGGATGATGGAAGGTGGAGAAAAGGAAAGGTTAGTATTAATTATTGGAGATCTGAAAGGCGAGGAGAGTGACTGTTTTATTGGTCGCTTGGTTGAGTGTGTGAATGGATGAGTGTAGGAAGGAAGGAAGGAAGGAAGGAAGGAAATAATTGCATCTCCAGACCACATGAAAAAAAAAAAAGCAAATTTAATTGATTGATTGATTGAAGGAAAGAATGAATGAAGGAATGGGGAGACGAAGAAAGAAAGAGAGAAAGAAAGAACTAAACAGCGAAAGTACTGTACATATTAGAAGAAAGGCGAGTGAAGGAATGAACGAAAGAAAAGAAAAACGAAGGAAAAAATTAAAGAAAAGAAGAAAAGAAGAAAAAAAATTCACTTTGTTGCTTTTTCTCATCATCATCATCATCATCATCATTAACATCTTTTTTTTATTCACCTTTCTGTCTGTTTGTTTGACCGTCCGTCTCTCTATGTTATCAGTTTGCTATCTGTTCTATAATTATTATCGACATTACCTTATCACCAACATTACCACCTCTATTTACTGCTCCTTCTGTCTGTCTGTCTGTCTGTCTGTCTATACTTGTCTGCCTTTCTGTTTATCTCTCCGTCCTTGTCTCTCTGTCTGTCTGTCTGTCCCACTCTGTTTATCTCTCTGTCTGTCTATCCAGCTGTCTATCTCTCTGTCAATCTGTCTATATATCTGTCTGTCTATCTATCAATTTATCTGTCTGTCTTTCTCTCTGTCTATCTGTCTGTCTATCTGTCTGTCTATCTATCAATTTATCTGTCTGTCTATTTCTCTGTCAGTCTGTCTATCTATCGCTGTCTATTTGTCTATCTATCTCTGTCAGTCTATCTCTCTGTCAGTCTATCTATCTATTTCTGTGTCTTTCTGTTTATATCTGCCTGTCAGTCTGTCTGTTTGCCTACATCTCTACCTGTCTATTTGTCTATTCCTTTGTCTGTTTGTTCGCAACCCTCCACCTCTCTCTCTCTCACCTGCTTTCCCTTGAACTCAATCTGGAAGTTCTTGGCGGACTCCTGCGTCACTCTGCCACCAAAGTCAAGCTGGTACACTTGCGAATTCTCGTTCCACAGCGGCGCCTTGTTGTGCATCACGTACTGGCGGTGCCGCGGCGTGGAAGACCCGGAGCTCTCCCCGCCGCTGCCCCCGCTGCCGTCATTCCGACCCCTGGAGCGCCGCAGCTGTGGGTGGGTAAGTGGGTGAGAGAGAGCGAGAGAGAGAGAGCGGCTGTACGTAGTGGTATTGTGATTCCTCTTCTCTCTAGGCGTGAACGGTGGAAGGAAGGAAAGAAGGAAGGAAGAAAGGAAGGAAGGAAAGGTTATTGTAGAGAATTAGAGGAACACACACACACACACACACACACACACTATAACATCCTAAAACATCCTTGAAACAGCCTGGAAAATCCTAAACACAACCAAAAACACCATCAAACATGCTAAAAACACCTTAAAACACCCAAATATCTTTAAAAACATAAAAAAAACACCCGAAAACAACAACAACAATCACAAAAAACACCCCAAACCTACCAAAACAATAAATAAACACCCCAAAACAGTCATACAATAAAAAAAAAACACACCAAAACAGTCACACACCAAAACAGTCATACAATCACAAAAACACCCCATAACAGCCAAAATATTCTCAAAAACACCATTAAATAGCAAAACAGTCACAAAAAAACACTCCAACACAACAAAACAATCACAGGAACAGCCGAACAACCACAAGACAACCCCGGCAACCCTCACCTTGTTCCTGAGCTGAGTCTTCTGGAAGGTCTCGAGGTCACGGTAATTGGAGGAGGAGCAGAGGACCTCGGCGTCGCTGGAGCAGTGCAGCACTTCGTCGTCGCTGCTCTCCACGGTGCCCCGGCGTTGGCGGCGGCGGGACAGCAGTGGCGAGTTAAGGAGGTGTTTCCTGCGGGAGGCGATGAAGGTGGTGTGAGGATAGGCAGTGACGGGTGTTGGAAGGAAAAGTACAGAGAGGAATAAGAAGCTAACCTAACCTAACCTACTTAATTACCTAACACAAGCCATCCAGTCCTAACCTAACCTAACCTAACCTACTTAATTACCTAACACAAGCCATCCAGTCCTAACCTAACCTAACCTAACCTACTTAATTACCTAACACAAGCCATCCAGTCCTAACCTAACCTAACCTAACCTAACCTAACTTAACCTAACCTAACACAAGCCAACCAGTCCTAACCTAACCTAACCTACTTCATTATCTAACACAAGCCACCCAATACTAACCTAACCTAATCTAATCTAACCTAACCTAAGCCAACCTAGCCCAACCCAAGCAAAGCAAGCCTTATCTAATCTAACCCAACCTAACCTATCCTTTCTTAGCTCAACCCAACGAAACCTAACCTAACCTAACCAACCTAACCTAACCAACCTAACCTAACCCAACCTAACTAAACCTAACCTAACCTAACTTAACCAAACCTAACTAAACCTAACCCAACCTAACCTAACCTAACCAAACCTAACCAAATCTAACCTAACCTAACCTAACCTAACCCAACCTAACCCAACCTAACCTAACCAAACCTAACCAAATCTAACCTAACCTAACCTAACTTAACTTAATCAAACCTAACTAAACCTAACCCAACCTAACCTAACCTAACCAAACCTAACCCAACCTAACCTAACCTAACCTAACAAACCTGATTGGGGAAGAGGACTGGTGTCGCCGCGCCTTCCTGGTCTTAACAGGCGTGGAGGGAATGCTCTTGCTGGCGTGGGCGGCGGCGGCGATAGTGGGCGTGTGGATGGGCGTGTTGAGGCGGCGGGCGGCTTCGGGCGTGGCTTGGTGGCGAGGCGTGGGCGGTGGCTGCGTCTCCCTCTGTAGGGCGGCAAGGCGCTCCACCAACACACTCTCCTGTAGAAGGCGGTGCAGAGAGAGAGAGAGAGAGAGAGAGAGAGAGAGAGAGAGAGAGAGAGAGAGAGAGAGAGAGAGAGAGAGAGAGAGAGAGAGAGACGGACGGGGGAAAGGCGAGACTCGGTTAAAATCTAATTAATGAATGGTATAATGTAATAAAGTAGTAGTAGTAGTAATAGTAGTAGTAGTAGTAGTAGTAGTAGTAGTAGAAGTAGTAGTAGTAGTAGTAATTGCAGTATATTAAGTTCTTTATCTGTTAGTCTCTCTCTCTCTCTCTCTCTCTCTCTCTCTCTCTCTCTCTCTCTCTCTCTCTCTCTCTCTCTCTCTGTCTTAACTCTCCTTTCCTTCATTTCTTCCCTCCTTTCTTCACTCTCTCCCTTCCTCCTTTTTTCACTCCCTCCCTCCCTCCCTCCTTCCATCACTCAACCATTTAGATAACTATCATTCATCCATAATCACTCATCTCTCTCTCTCTCTCTCTCTCTCTCTCTCTCTCTCTCTCTCTCTCTCTCTCTCTCTCTCTCTCTCTCTCTCACCTTCAGCGTTCTGGTCAAATTCTTCTGTTGTCTTTCGTAATAACTTCTACTTTGGTTGTGAAGATCCACTGCTGCGGTGGTGACGGTGGTGGAGGCGGTGGTGGTGGTGGTGCTGACAGTGGACGCGCTCACAGCAGTAGTGGTGGTGGCGGTGGTGGTGGTGGCAGCAGCAATAGTGGTGGTGGTGGTGGGCTTGGTCAGGTAGTGGTGGTAGTGGTGGTGGTGGTGGCTGTGGTGGTGGTGGTGGTGGAGGCGCTTCAGGATGAGTGGAGAGGAATCAAGACTCCTGCTTTTGCCACAGTCAGCCAGGCAGGGGCGTCTCCACTCACTCTCTCCGACCTGTCTCTGTGTGGGGGAGTGAGTGAGTGAGTGAGTGAGTGAGTGAGGGCTGAAGGAATGGTAGTAGTAGTAGTAGTGGTAGTAGTAGTAGTAGTAGTAGTAGTAGTAGTAGTAGTAGTAGTAGTAGTAGTAGTAGTAGAAGTAGTAGTAGTAGTGGTAGTAGTAGTAGTTGTTGTTGATGTTGTTGTTGTTGTGGCAATAGTAGTAGTAATAATAGTAGTAGCAGTAGTAGTAGTAGTAGAAGGAGGAGGAGGAGGAGGAGGAGGAGGAGGAGGAGGAGGAGGAGGAGGAGGAGGAGGAGGAGGAGGAGGAGGAGGAGGAGGAGGAGGAGGAGGAGGAGGAGGAGGAGGAGGAGGAGGAGGAGGAGGAGGAGGAATACAAAAGGAATACAAAGGAATACAAAGGAAGACAAACAGCAAGAGACCCTGAGGTCCTTACTAGGCTGTTTATTGAGACTATTTATTGAGGAGGAGGAGGAGGAGGAGGAGGAGGAGGAGGAGGAGGAGGAGGAGGAGGAGGAGGAGGAGGAGGAATAAGAATAAGAATAAGAATAAGAAGAATAAGAATAATAATAATAAGAAGATGATGATGACAATGGTGATGACGATGATGAAGAAAAGAAAACAACTAAAACAAACGGAAGAAAAAAAAGAAGAAAGAAAAAAAGAGAGAAAAAAGAAGAAAATAAAGAAGGAAAAAATAAATAAAATCATAGAACACAAACAAACCGCCACCCAGAAAACAACAACAACAACAACAACAACAACATCAACAACAAACAACAACGATAACCACCACACAACCCACTCTCTCTCTCTCTCTCTCTCTCTCTCTCTCTCTCTCTCTCTCTCTCTCTCTCTCTCTCTCTCTCTCTCTCGACCACATTCACTGCACTTCCAATACATTCCAGCGGCTCTAGATGAAGTGACACTGGTTTTGAAGAGCACTTTTATTACCCTAGTGACAGATTAACGACATTCCCACATCACCAACAGGAGAAGCACTCTTGAGAACCCGGCTAGTCATCTCTGTGGCCTTTTAAAACAGTCACAGTACAAGAGCAAAGAGATTCTGAATACAGGGCTCTATCTATCTCTCTCTCTCTCTCCTTCCTACCCACTGTTTCTTTCTCCCTTTCTCACCTTCTTCGGCGACTCCATCAGGCACCCGGAAGTCCTGAAGGCCAGAAAGGCGTCGATATTTCTCAGCTGGTGGAGTTGCGGCAGCTGACAGTCGAGGTGGTGGAGGTGACCCACGCTCTTACTGCGGGCTCTTGGGGTGTAGGCTTGGGCGTGCGGGCGGCTGCTGCGGGCGGGGGAGGGCGTGAAGGAGCGGGTGTCACTTTCCCCACTCTCCTCGTCTATATATCTTATCATATCACTTCGTAAATTACAACTTCCCCCTCCGCCTCCTCCTCCGCCGCCGCCGCCTCCGGTAGTGGTGGTGGTGGTGGTGGTGGCGGTGATTCCTGGCGGTGGCGTGGTCGGGGGGGTGGTGGTGGTGGTGGTGCCCTGTGGTGGTGGTGGTGGTGGTGAATGTTTTTTTTTATTAAGTTTTGTTTTCGTTATTTGTTATTTTGCTTTCATGTTTTTTTTTCGTTTTTTTATATTATTTTTTGTTTTTTATTAGTATTAATTGATGAAAAGTGTGATTGGTTTGACAGACAGACAGAGAGAGAGAGAGAGAGAGAGAGAGAGAGAGAGAGAGAGAGAGAGAGAGAGAGAGAGAGAGAGAGAGAGAGAGAGAGAGAGAATAAACAGGTAAACAGACAAAAAAAAAAAAAAAAACAGATAGCCACACAAACAGAAAAAAAAGGACAGATACAGACACAGACAGACAAACAAACAAACACACAAACAAAGACAGAGATTAACAGAAAGACGGTTTGGCAGAGACAGACAAGATAAGACAGACAGACAGACAGACAGACAGACAGACACATAAACAAACAAACAAAGACAGAGATTGACAGAAAGACGGTTTGGCAGAGACAGACAACATAACAGGACACACAGACAGACAGACAGACAAGATAATCAGGCAGACAGACAGACAGACAGACAGACAGACAGTTACTGAGGTGAGTGCGTTGTCGTGCAGCTTACCTGTGCGTGCTGTGGGCTGCGGTGGGTGCTGTTACCACTGCTGCTGTTACTTCCCGAGCTGCTGCTGCTGCTACTGCTGCTGCTGCTGCTGCTGCTGTGCTGGTGATGGTGGTGGTGGTGGTGGTGATGGTGGTGGTGATGCGTGTTGATGTTGTTGTTATGATTGTTGTTGTTGTTGTTGTTGTTGTTGAGGTGGTGGTGGAAGGCGGCGGCGGCGGCGGTGGTGGTGGTGTTGTTATTGTTGTTGTGGGTGAGGTTGTAGAGATTGTTGTTGTTGTTGTTGGTGGCGGTGATGTTGTTGTTGTTGTTCATGGTGGTGGTGGTGGTGGTGGTGACGGTGGTGGTGGCGGTGGTGGTGACTGAGGCGGAAGAAGAAGCAGCGGCGGCGGCGGCAGCAGCAGCAGCAGTAGCAGCAGCAGCGGCGGCGGCGGCGGCAGCGGCAGCAGCGGCGGCGGCGGCGGACGAGTGATGAGTGAAGGAGGAGGAGGCGGAGGAGGACGTGGATGAGGAGGTGGAGGAGGAGACGAAGTGATGGAGGAGGACGTTGTCAATGGCCACGAGACGCACCTCCTCTCCCCGCGACCTGGACTGCATGGGGACGGGGCTGGGTGAGGGGGAGGGCGCCCCTGCCTTGTGGTGCCCCCTGCCAACCGCTGCCTCGTGGATCTCCAGCACAGCAGCGGGGGAGGTGCGTGTGACAATGGGGGTGGGGGCTACGGTGTTCTTGGGGGACTGCAGCGTGGCGGGGTCGCAGCAGAAGGCGCTGACGGAGTGCTTGGGAGGACTTGAAGGCGCAGACCCACGCATGACGGAGAACATGTGTGGCTCCTGCGGGAGGGAAGTGGGGAGGTGCACCTGGTGGGGAGGGAGGTGCAGCGCCACGTGCCCCTCGCCTCTCATCTCCGCCCTCAGGCCCTCCCGCAGCTGTAGCATCTCCGGCGTGGCGAGATCTACATACGGGTGCTCCTCCAGCTCCTGCATCAGGCCCCTCTCAGACTCCCCAGCCCCGCTCTCCTCCCCCTCCGTGCCCCCCGCGTCCTGTGAGGGCCTGGGGGGCGCCGCCACCTCCCAGGGCGTGGTGTGCAGCCCCTGGCGGGAGTAGGACGAGGGCGTACGGCGTGGAGTCATGGGCGCGATGGGCGGCACGTCTGTGGTGTGATCCTGGGGGCGCCGCGATGCCAGGCGGTCAGCTGCAAGGACGGCACAGTGTTAGAATGCCCAAGGATGTGGCAGGAAGGATACTCTTTAGGTTACACAGGATGGCCAAAGACAATTTTTCACCACCTCGGACGCCAGCAAACGAGACGGTTATCTATGAAAAAGGATATCAGTGTTGGGATGCCGAAAGATATGATGCGATACTGTCCAGACCTGACAGAATGCCTCAGGACTACTCTTCACCCCCCGGTCAGCTACAAGGACGTCAAGTTTTAGGACCCGCCAGGATAAGATACGGCAGCATAAGGCGGGACGGGACACCTTTAGACCTGATAGGATGTTCCAGGATTATTTTCACCGCCTTGGAGTTCAGCAAGCAAACATAACACTGTGGTCTGCATACTGAGAAAAATCTGATATTCCTTGACCTAAGACCTGACAATTGAAAAAAACACAATTCTAACTTAAACTAACCCTAAAGAATAGCATTACAAACTGGAAAAGAAAACACAGGCACACTATGACCTGACTTTGACCTAACCTGACGTAGCATAAAACTACAACCTTCCCTGCCCTAAGCTAACCTACCTAACTCCTCGTACCTGGAA
>NC_087175.1:4092500-4095000 GCF_035594125.1 Scylla paramamosain | reverse complement strand
TGGGAGAGAGAGAAGGATGGAGGAAGGAGAAGGAGGGGGATGGAAGGGAAAAGGTGAAGAGTGTGAGGGAGGGAGGGGATGGGAGGTAGGTGGTAGGGAAGAGGAGGGAGTGAGGGTGGGCGGGAGGGGGGCATGGAGGAAGAGGAGGAGGGAGGAAGGAGGAGGAGGGAGAACAAGGAAAATTCTTCTTTAATACCTTGATTTATTGCTCTTTTCTCCTCTTTGCTCTTCTCCTCCTCCTCTTCCTACTACTATTACTACTACTACTACTACTACTACCACCACTATCACCATTACCACCACCAGAAATACGTATAAATAACAGCAACACACACACACACACAAACACACACACACTCACCAACTTGCGGATCAAAGATAACAAACTCAGGGCGTATCTTGCTGGTTCTCTTGCCCTTGAGGAGCGGCACGAGACCCCCCAGGTACTCGAGGTAGAGGGTGTAGCAGGCGCCGGGAGTGGGCACCAGGTCCTCGTCGTGTCTTATCATGGTGCAGTGAAGGCGCTGGCTGGGGCACGGAGGTCTTGTCACGAATTCCCGCAGCTGCCTCGCGTCTGGGATGTAACACTGGGGGAGAGAGAAATAGATAGATGGTTAGATTGACTGATAGACTGATAGATAGATAGATAGATAGATAGATAAATAAATAGATAGATAAATAGATAGATAGATAGATAAGCAGACACACAGATAGATGGGCAGATAGCTAGATAGATAGATAAATAGATAGATAGATGGATAGACAGATAGCAAGATAGACACGTATGCAGATAGATAAATTGATTGATAGATTTATTGGCAGTATCCCATATGAAACGAAATAAGTTCTCAAGCATAACATGATCTTAATTAGAAAACTCAAAACATCCAAATCTTAAACACGAAAAAAAATAAATAAATAAAACAATAAAACACACACAAAAAAAAAGAATGAAAAAAAAGATAAACAAGAATAACAGTATAATATTAGCACAAAAACCTGAAAATACACACAAAAATAAATAAATAAACAAATAAATAAACAAATTCAACAAAATAACATACAAACACAAGAAAGAGTGCGTGTGTGCGTATGTGTGTGTGTTGATACTGACAATGAACAAATGTAACAAGATAAAACAGTAAAAAAACAAAAAAAAAATAGACGGGGAGAAGTCTTCTACACTACTATCTCATCCACATACAGCACCCTCAGTAACTTAGTCATTTTCACTATCTCTGCCACTGCCTGATTCTCGTTCGCTGATTGGTCTACGAAATTCTTCCTTGTTTTGAAACCATTATCTAATTGGTGCAGGAGCTGGCGAGAGAAATGGAAGGCAGAGAGGGAGGGCGGAAGAGAGGGAGGAAGGAAGAGAGGAGGGAAGGAGGAGAGGGAGGAATAGGCAGGGTTGTGTGAGGGTATGAAGGGAGAGGAAGAGAGTGAGGGAGGGGAGGAGAAATGAGAGGGGAGCTGTGAGAAGAAAGAAAGGAAGAAAGGAGAGGAGATTAACAGAAGGGAAGGGAAAGGAAGGGAGGGAAGGAGAAAAATGTGAAAGAAACGGAAGGAAGAATAAAAGAAAGGCAAAGATAAAAGGAAAATGGAAGGGAATAAAGAAATATAGGAAGAAAGAATGTAAGGAAGGAAGGAAGGAAAGGAAGGAGAAAAAAATATGAAAGAAAGAAACGAAAGGTGGAATGAGAAAAGGCAGAAATAAAGGAAAATGGAAAGAAATAAAAAAATAAAGGAAGAAAAGAAGTAAGGAAGGGAGAAAAGAGAGTGAGATGTGTGTGTGTGTGTGTGTGTGTGTGTGTGTGTGTGTGTGTGTGTGTGTGTGTGTGTGTGTGTGTGTGTGTGTGTGTGTGTGTGTGTGTGTGTGTGTGTGTGTGTGAGTTATGCCACGTGCGTAAAAGGATAGTAAATATTTCTCTTAGTTTCATGTTCTCTCTCTCTCTCTTCTCTCTCTCTCTCTCTCTCTCTCTCTCTCTCTCTCTCTCTCTCTCTCTCTCTCTCTCTCTCTCTCTCTCTCTCACACACACACACACACACACACACACACACACACACACAAAGAAAACACCCACACACTTAAACACACACACACCTCTTCCTCACACACACACACACACACACACACACACACACACACACACACACACTTAAACAAACACCCTTTCTCGCATTTATACACACAGAAAACAAAAAAAAAATAAACACACAAAGCACAGAAAACACACACAAACACCTCTTCTTTATACAAAAACACACAAACACAACCACACACATTTTAACAAACCTTTCTACCCCCCTCTCTCTCTCTCTCTCACCCTGATGGTCTGCGTGTACAGCGAGGTGACGAGAGCCTTGAGTCGTCTGGGTAGGGGCAATCGGGCCACCTTGTCCTCCTCGGTGACCCTGCTCTTGATAGCCAGGCGACACAGCAGCTGCAAGGAGGCCACACGGCGGGACACACGACCAATGTGAAGGTGCATCCCCGTGG